>NC_134091.1:3639500-3706091 GCF_000715075.1 Nicotiana tabacum
CTCCTCCCAAGCCTGCCAAGACTAGTACGCTAGTCCCGATAGCTAGAAAGAAGTGAAAGAACCCCCGCTCGTCTTCACTATACCCATGTTATGGAGAATACAGTGGCACTTTTCCAGAAAGCATTGTGCGTCCTCTGTAGCTAGGCCACTGAATGAAGGAGGATGGTATATTTTGTACCACTCGAGCCTGAGCTACTCCTCCTTAGAAGTTGATGCCCTAACCTCGGCCTGAACTGGGACAACCAGCTGCACTTGTATAACCTATGGGACCTGCTCAACATGGAATCACTGCTCTGGGGTACGGGCTGCTGGAGTTTGAGCTCCTACCCTAGCCTGAGATGTTGCCGTTGCAAGTGGAATCAACCCCGCCTGAGCTAGATTACCAAATATGCTCAAGAACTGGGCGAGCGTCTATTGAAGTGCAGGGGTAGCAACAAGCGCCGCAAGTGCCTACCTCCCAACTAGAGCTACCGGTGGCTCCTCTGCCATAGCTCGTGCAGCTGCTTTGGCTATACTACATGCCCCTACTTGTCCTCTACGGGACCCAGACCTCGGCCCCATCCCCGGCCTCTCACGGCTCTATCAGGGGGTGCAGGTATCTGATCGTCGGATCCACCGGTACATGTACTCACCATCTGTGAGAGAATAGAAAGACATAGATTTAGAAATCTAAAGTCAACAAATTCGCATGATAAGGGATCAAATAAGTGAAGTTTCCTAAATGTTCCATAGCCTTTCGAAGATAAGTACAAAAGTGTCTGTACCGATCCATGAGATTCTACTAATCCTGCTTTTGACATGTAAAACCTATGTACCTAGGACTCTGATACCAACTTGTCACTGACCAAATTTTCCTCTGTAGGATGTCGTGATGGAACCTAGTCTCTAAGAGTAGGTAAGCCTAACATTCTGGCAGAATTTAAGTGAGAAAATGATAAAAACTTTCAAATAACTCAACAACTAACATAAAAGAACTCTGCAACTCAACAGAACAAAACTCCCAACATCCGGTGATACCAAGTCCCAAGCTTTACAACAGTGTACTAAATATCCCTATACAACATTATCTATAAAAAGGGAAAATGAAATAGAACTAGGTAGAGGGTGACAATGAGGCCCGCGGACGCCGGCAGGGATACCTTGAAGTCTCCATATCTAAACTCTACTCACCGGTGCCTAGGCTGGTAAGGATACCTAGATCTGCATAAAAGGATGTGCAAAAGTGTAGAATGAGTAGACTACAATGGTACCCAGTAAGTGCCAAGCCTAACCTCGGTAGAGTAGTGATGAGGTCACGTCAACACCCTACTATAATAAATAATAAAATTGAACAGGTATATGATAGTGTGATAATGATAAACAACAAAAATGAAACAATGAAGAAAATATACCAAGAATAGATACACTGAATTAAGGCAATTAAGGCATCACGAAAGTAAACAATGAATAATATGCCAAGGAAACAAAGCAACCAAAACACAAGTGATATAATT
Source organism: Nicotiana tabacum (assembly GCF_000715075.1). NCBI lineage: Eukaryota > Viridiplantae > Streptophyta > Magnoliopsida > Solanales > Solanaceae > Nicotiana > Nicotiana tabacum. The sequence goes on from NC_134091.1 coordinate 3,640,994, forward strand.
GAATGGTATTAGCAAGCATCACTACCGAGGTACTGCCTCACAGTCTCATATCACAAAACAAATCATAATCATTCCTTATATCACCGCGGGAGCCTTGCATTTAGTTTTGAAAATCATTTTTTCGAAATAGCTTCCCGTGTTTTAGCCCACCTTATCACACCACGTGGCTTCAAGTTGTTCCTCTACTACCAACAAGCATATCAAGACCACCTTATCTCACCATATGCATTTCGACCCCAATCCTTAATCCACCACATGCGTATCAATATCACAACATATAACTTTCTGGTGGACACCACTATATCCACTAGAATCTCGAGGACTCTTGGCCTCCCTGTCATGTCTCCTAGCCTTGTAAACCCTCCAATCTCCATGTGATTTCTACCACCTGCTTGTATGGAGTATCAGTCTCCAACTATCGAGCCATGTTGAATCTAATACCATAGTTGAGCCTCTTGATAAATCGACGGACTCGATCTCTAATTGTGTAAACCAAGGCAGGTGCATATCTGGACAACTCACTAAACTTCAGAACGTACTCTGATACGATCATAGAACCCTGGCACAACTGCTCAAACTGCTCAAGCCATGTATCCCAAAGGCTTCGGGGAACAAAATCTCAATAACATCTCTAAAAATTGAGCCCATGTGAGTGAAGCTGCCTTGGTTGGGCTAGCCTCCTCCCAAGCCCACCAAGACTAGTATGCTAGTCCCGATAGCTAGAAAGAAGTGAAAGAACCCCCGCTCGTCTTCACTATACCCATGTTATGGAGAATACAGTGGCACTTTTCCAGAAAGCCTTGTGCGTCCTCTATAGCTAGGCCACTGAAAGAAGGAGGATGATATTTTTGGTACCCCTCGAGCCTGAGCTACTCCTCCTTAGAAGTTGATGCCCTAACCTCAGCCTGAACTAGGACAACCAGCTGCACTTGTATAACCTATGGGACCTGCTCAACATGGAATCACTGCTCTGGGGTACGGGCCGCTGGAGTTTGCGCTCCTACCCTAGCCTGAGATGTTGCCGCTGCAAGTGGAATCAACCCCGCCTGAGCTAGATTACCAAATATGCTCAAGAACTGGACGAGCGTCTCTTGAAGTGCAGGGGTAGCAACAAGCGCCGCAAGTGCCTACCTCCCAACTAGAGCTACCGGTGGCTCCTCTGTCGTAGCTCGTGCAGCTGCTTTGGCTATACTACATGCCCCTCCTTGTCCTCTACCGGACCCAGAAATCGGCCCCGGCCCCGGCCTCTCACGGCTCTATCAGGGGGCGCAGGTATCTAATCGTCGGATCCACCAGTGCATGTACTCACCATCTGTGAGAGAATAGAAAGACATAGATTTAGAAATCTAAAGTCAACAAATTCGCATGATAAGGGATCAAATAAGTGAAGTTTCCTAAATGTTCCATAGCCTTTCGAAGATAAGTACAAAAGTTTCTATACCGATCCATTGAGATTCTACTAATCCTGCTTTTGACATGTAAAACCTATATACCTAGGACTCTGATACCAACTTGTCACTGACCAAATTTTTTTCTATAGGATGTCGTGATGGAACCTAGTCTCTAAGAGTAGGTAAGCATAACATTCAGGCAGAATTTAAGTGAGAAAATGATAAAAACTTTCAAATAACTCAACAACTAACATAAAAGAACTCTGCAACTCAACAGAACAAAACTCCCAACATCCGGTGATACCAAGTCCCAAGCTTTACAACAGTGTACTAAATATCCCTATACAACATTATCTATAAAAAGGGAAAATGAAATAGAACTAGGTAGAAGGTGACTCTGAGGCCCGCGGACGCCGGCAGGTATACCTTGAAGTCTCCATATCTAAACTATACTCACCTGTGCCTAGGCTGGTAAGGATACCTGGATCTGCATAAAAGGATGTGCAAAAGTGTAGAATGAGTAGACTACAACGGTACCCAGTAAGTGCCAAGCCTAACCTCGGTAGAGTAGTGATGAGGTCAGGTCAACACCCTACTATAATAAATAAGAAAATTGAACAGGTATATGATAGTGTGATAATGATAAACAACAAAAATGAAACAATGAAGAAAATATACCAAGAATAGATACACTGAATTAAGGCAATTAAGGCATCGCGAAAGTAAACAATGAATAATACGCCAGGGAAACAAAGCAACCAAAACACAAGTGATATAATTGAATGGTATTAGCAAGCATCACTACCGAGGTACTGCCTCACAGTCTCATATCATAAAACAAATCATAATCATTCCTTATATCACCGCGGGAGCCTTGCATTTAGTTTTGAAAATCATTTTTTCGAAATAGCTTCCGGTGTTTTAGCCCACCTTATCACACCGCGTGGCTTCAAGTAGTTCCTCTACTACCAACAAGCATATCAAGACCACCTTATCTCACCATATGCATTTCGACCCCAATCCTTAATCCACCACATGCGTATCAATATCACAACATATAACTTTCTGGTGGACACCACTATATCCACCAGAATCTCGAGGACTCTTGGCCTCCCTGTCATGTCTCCTGGCCTTGCAAACCCTCCAATCTCCATGTGATTTCTACCACCTGCTGGTATGGAGTATCAGTCTCCAACTATCGAGCCATGCTGAATATAATACCATAGTTGAGCCTCTCGATAAATCGACGGACTCGATCTCTAATTGTGTAAACTAAGGCAGGTGCATATCTGGACAACTCACTAAACTTCAGAACATACTCTGATACGATCATAGAACCCTGGCACAACCGCTCAAACTGCTCAAGCCATGTATCCCAAAGGCTTCGGGGAACAAAATCTCAATAACATCTCTAAAAATTGAGCCCATATGAGTGAAGCTGCCTCGGTTGGGCTAGCCTCCTCCCAAGCCCGCCAAGACTAGTATGCTAGTCCCGATAGCTAGAAAGAAGTGAAAGAACCCCCGCTCGTCTTCACTATACCCATGTTATGGAGAATACAGTGGCACTTTTCCAGAAAGCCTTATGCGTCCTCTGTAGCTAGGCCACTGAAAGAAGGAGGATGGTATTTTTTGTACCACTCGAGCCTGAGCTTCTCCTCCTTAGAAGTTGATGCCCTAACCTCGGCCTGAACTGGGACAACCAGCTGCACTTGTATAACCTATGGGACCTGCTCAACATGGAATCACTGTTGTGGGCTACGGGCCTCTGGAGTTTGCGCTCCTACCCTAGCCTGAGATGTTGCCGTTGCAAGTGGAATCAACCCCTCATGAGCTAGATTACCAAATATGCTTAAGAACTGGGCGAGTGTCTCTTGAAGTGCAGGGGTAGCAACAAGCGCCGCAAGTGCCTACCTCCCAACTAGAGCTACCGGTGGCTCCTCTGTCATAGCTCGTGCAGTTGCTTTGGCTATACTACATGCCCCCTACTTGTCCTCTACCGGACCCAGACCTCGGCCCCAGCCCCGGCCTCTCACGGCTCTATCAGGGGGCGTAGGTATCTGATCGTCGGATCCACCGGTGCATGTACTCACCATCTGTGAGAGAATAGAAAGACATAGATTTAGAAATCTAAAGTCAACAAATTCGCATGATAAGGGATCAAATAAGTGAAGTTTCCTAAATGTTCCATAGCCTTTTGAAGATAAGTACAAAAGTTTCTGTACCGATCCATGAGATTCTACTAATCCTGCCTTTGACATGTAAAACCTATGTACCTAGGACTCTGATACCAACTTGTCACTGACCAAATTTTCCTCTGTAGAATGTCGTGATGGAACCTAGTCTCTAAGAGTAGGTAAGCCTAATATTCTGGCAGAATTTAAGTGAGAAAATGATAAAAACTTTCAAATAACTCAACAACTAACATAAAAGAACTCTTCAACTCAACAGCACAAAACTCCCAACATCCGGTGATACCAAGTCCCAAGCTTTACAACAGTGTACTAAATATCCCTATACAACATTATCTATAAAAAGGGAAAATGAAATAGAACTAGGTAGAGGGTGACTCTGAGGCCCGCGGACGCCGACAAGTATACCTTGAAGTCTCCATATCTAAACTCTACTCACCGGTGCCTAGGCTGGTAAGGATACCTGGATCTACATAAAAGGATGTGCAAAAGTGTAGAATGAGTAGATTACAACGGTACCCAGTAAGTGCCAAGCCTAACCTCGGTAGAGTAGTGATGAGGTCAGGTCAACACCCTACTATAATAAATATGAAAATTGAACAGGCATATGATAGTGTGATAATGATAAACAACAAAAATGAAACAATGAAGAAAGTATACCAAGAATAGATACACTGAATTAAGGCAATTAAGGCATCACGAAAGTAAACAATGAATAATATGCCAAGGAAACAAAGCAACCAAAACACAAGTGATATAATTGAATGGTATTAGACAGCATCACTACCGAGGTACTGCCTCACAGTCTTATATCACCGCGGGAGCCTTGAATTTAGTTTTGAAAATCATTTTTTCGAAATAGTTTCCCGTGTTTTAGCCCACCTTATCACACCACGTGGCTTCAAGTAGTTCCTCTACTACCAACAAGCATATCAAGACCACCTTATCTCACCACATGCATTTCGACCCCAATCCTTAATCCACCACATGCGTATCAATATCACAACATATAACTTTCTGGTGGACACCACTATATCCACCAGAATCTCGAGGACTCTTGGCCTCCCTATCATGTCTCCTGGCCTTGCAAACCCTCCAATCTCCATGTGATTTCTACCACCTGCTGGTACGGAGTATCAGTCTCCAACTATCGAGCCATGCTGAATCTAATACCATAGTTGAGCCTCTTGATAAATCGACGGACTCGATCTCTAATTGTGTAAACCAAGGCAGATGCATATCTGGACAACTCACTAAACTTCAGAACAAACTCTGATATGATCATAGAACCCTGGCACAACTGCTCAAACTGCTCACGCTATGTATCCCAAAGGCTCCGGGGAACAAAATCTCAATTAAATCGCAAAAAATTGATTCCATGTGAGTGAAGCTGCCTCGGTTGGGCTAGCCTCCTCCCAATCCTACCAAGACTAGTATGCTAGTCCTGATAGCTAGAAAGAAGTGAAAGAACCCGCGCTCGTCTTCACTATACCCATGTTATGGAGAAAGCCTTGTGCGTCCTTTGTAGCTAGGCCACTGAAAGAAGGAGGATGGTATTTTTTGTACCACTCGAGCCTGAGCTACTCCTCCTCAGAAGTTGATGCCCTAACCTCGGCCTAAACTGGGATAACCAGCTACACTTTATGGGACCTGCTCAACATGGAATCACTGCTCTGGGGTACGGGCCACTGGAGTTTGCGCTCCTACCCTAGCCTGAGATGTTGCCGTTGCAAGTGGAATCAACCCCGCCTGAGCTAGATTACCAAATATGCTCAAGAATTGGGCGAACGTCTCTTGAAGTGCAGGGGTAGCAACAAGCGCCACAAGTGCCTACCTCCCAACTGAAGCTACCAGTGGCTCCTCTGTCGTAGCTCGTGCAGCTGCTCTGGCTACACTACATGCCCCTCCTTGTCCTCTCCCGAACCCTGACCGCAGGCCCAGGCCCGGCCCTATCGCGGCTCTATCAGGGGGCACAATATCTGATCGTCGGATCCAGCGGTGGATGTCCTCACCATCTATGAGAGAATAGATAGACATAGATTTAGAAATCTAAAGTCAAGAAATTCGCATGATAAGGGATCAAATAAGTGAAGTTTCCTAACAGTTCCATAGCCTCTCGAAGATAAATACAAAAGTTTCTGTACCGATCCATGAGATTCTACTATTCCCGCTTTTGACACGTAAAACCTATGTACCTAGGGCTTTGATACCAACTTGTCACTGGCCAAATTTTCCTCTGTAGGATGTCGTGATGGAACCTAGTCTCTAAGAGTTGGTAAGCCTAACATTCAGGCTGAATTTAACTGAGAAAATGATAAAAACTTTCAAATAACTCAACAACTAACATAAAAGAACTATGCAACTCAACAGAATAAAACTCCCAACATCTGGTGATACCAAGTCCGATGCTCTACAACAGTATACTAAATATCCCCATACAACATTATCTATAAAAAGGGAAAATGAAATAGAACTAGGTAGAGGGTGACTCCGAGGCCCATAGACGCCGGCAGGTATACCTTGAAGTCTCCATATCTAAACTCTACTCACCGGTGCCTAGGCTGGTAAGGCTACCTGGATCTGCATAAAAGGATGTGCAAAAGTGTAGAATGAATAGACTACAATGGTACCCAATAAGTGCTAACCTCGGTAGAGTAGTGATGAGGTCAGGTCAACACCCTACTAGAATAAATAAGAAAATTGAATAGGTATATGATAGTGTGATAATGATAAACAAGAAAAATGAAACAATGAAGAAAATATACCAAGAATAGATACACCGAATTAAGGCAATTAAGGCATCACGAAAGTAAACAATGAATAATATGCCAAGGAAACAAAGCAACCAACACACAAGTGATATAATTGAATGGTATTAGCAAGCATCACTATAGAGGTAAAGCATCACAGTCTCATATCACAAAACAAATCATAATCATTCCTTATATCACCGCGGGAGCCTTGCATTTAGTTTTGAAAATCATTTTTTCGAAATAGCTTCCCGTGTTTTAGCCCACCTTATCACACCACGTGGCTTCAAGTAGTTCCTCTACTACCAACAAGCATATCAAGACCACCTTATCTCACCACATGCATTTCGACCCCAATCCTTAATCCAACACATGCGTATCAATATCACAACATATAACTTTCTAGTGGACACCACTATATCCACCAGAATCTCGAGGACTCTTGGCCTCCCTGTCATGTCTCTTGGCCTTGCAAACCCTCCAATCTCCATGTGATTTCTACCACCTGCTGGTATGGAGTATCAGTCTCCAACTATCGAGCCATGCTGAATCTAATACCATAGTTGATCCTCTTGATAAATCGACGGACTCGATCTCCAATTGTGTAAACCAAGGCAGGTGTATATCTGGACAATTCACTAAACTTCAGAACATACTCTGATACGATCATAGAACCCTGGCACAACTGCTCAAACTGCTTAAGCCATGTATCCCAAAGGCTTCGGGGAACAAAATCTCAATAACATCTCTAAAAATTGAGCCTATGTGAATGAAGCTACCTCGGCTGGGCTAGCCTCCTCCCAAGCCTGCCAAGACTAGTATGCTAGTCTAGCCTGAGATGTTGTCGTTGCAAGTGGAATCAACCGCACTTTTCCAGAAAGCCTTATGCGTCCTCTGTAGCTAGGCCACTGAATGAAGGAGGATGGTATTTTTTATACCACTCGAGCCTGAGCTACTCCTCCTTAGAAGTTGATGCCCTAACCTCGGCTTGAACTAGGACAACCAGTTGCACTTGTATAACCTATGGGACCTGCTCAATATGGAATCACTGCTCTGGGGTACGGGCCGCTGGAGTTTGCGCTCCTACCCTACCCTGAGATGTTGTCGTTGCAAGTGGAATCAACCCCGCCTGAGCTAGATTACCAAATATGCTCAAGATCTGGGCGAGCGTCTCTTGAAGTGCAGGGGTAGCAACAAGTGCCGCAAGTGCCTACCTCCCAACTAGAGCTACCGGTGGCTCCTCTGTCGTAGCTCGTGCAGCTGCTTTGGCTATACTACATGCCACTCCTTGTCCTCTACTAGACCCAGACCTCGGCCCCAGCCCCGGCCTCTCACGGCTCTATCAGGGGGCGCAGGTATCTGCTCGTCGGATCCACCGGTGCATGTACTCACCATCTGTGAGAGAATAGAAAGACATAGATTTAGAAATCTAAAGTCAACAAATTCGCATGATAAGGGATCAAATAAGTGAAGTTTCCTAAATGTTCCATAGCCTTTCGAAGATAAGTACAAAAGTTTCTGTACCGATCCACGAGATTCTACTAATCCTGATTTTGACATGTAAAACCTATGTACTTAGGACTCTGATACCAACTTGTCACTGACCAAATTTTCCTCTGTAGGGTGTCGTGATGGAACCTAGTCTCTAAGAGTAGGTAAGCCTAACATTCAGGCAGAAGTTAAGTGAGAAAATGATAAAAACTGTCAAATAACTCAACAACTAACATAAAAGAACTCTGCAACTCAACAGAACAAAACTCCCAACATCCGGTGATACCAAGTCCCAAGCTTTACAACAATGTACTAAATATCCCTATACAACATTATCTATAAAAAGGGAAAATGAAATAGAACTAGGTAGAGGGTGACTCTTAGACCCGCGGACGCCGGCAGGTATACCTTGAAGTCTCCATATCTAAACTCTACTCACCGGTGCCTAGGCTGGTAAGGATACCTGGATCTGCATAAAAGGATGTGCAAAAGTGTAGAATGAGTAGATTACAACGGTACCCAGTAAGTGCCAAGCCTAACCTCGGTAGAGTAGTGATGAGGTCAGGTCAACACCCTACTATAATAAATATGAAAATTGAACAGGCATATGATAGTGTGATAATGATAAACAACAAAAATGAAACAATGAAGAAAATATACCAAGAATAGATACACTGAATTAAGGCAATTAAGGCATCACGAAAGTAAACAATGAATAATATGCCAAGGAAACAAAGCAACCAAAACACAAGTGATATAATTGAATGGTATTAGACAGCATCACTACCGAGGTACTGCCTCACAGTCTTATATCACCGCGGGAGCCTTGCATTTAGTTTTGAAAATAATTTTTTCGAAATAGCTTCCCGTGTTTTAGCCCACCTTATCACACCGCGTGGCTTAAAGTAGTTCCTCTACTACCAACAAGCATATCAAGACCACCTTATCTCACCATATGCATTTCGACCCCAATCCTTAATCCACCACATGCGTATCAATATCACAACATATAACTTTCTGGTGGACACCACTATATCCACCAGAATCTCGAGGACTCTTGGCCTCCCTGTCATGTCTCCTGGCCTTGCAAACCCTCCAATCTCCATGTGATTTCTACCACCTGCTAGTATGGAGTATCAGTCTCCAACTATCGAGCCATGCTGAATATAATACCATAGTTGAGCCTCTTGATAAATCGACGGACTCGATCTCTAATTGTGTAAATCAAGGCAAGTGCATATCTGGACAACTCACTAAACTTCAGAACATACTCTGATACGATCATAGAACCCTGGCACAACTGCTCAAACTGCTCAAGCCATGTATCCCAAAGGTTTCGGGGAAGAAAATCTCAATAACATCTCTAAAAATTGAGCCCATGTGAGTGAAGCTGCCTCGGTTGGGCTAGCCTCCTCCCAAGCCCGCCAAGACTAGTATGCTAGTCCCGACAGCTAGAAAGAAGTGAAAGAACCCCCGCTCGTCTTCACTATACCCATGTTATGGAGAATACAGTGGCACTTTTCCAGAAAGCCTTATGTGTCCTCTATAGCTAGGCCACTGAAAGAAGGAGGATGGTATTTTTGTACCACTCGAGCCTGAGCTACTCCTCCTTAGATGTTGATGCCCTAACCTCGGCCTGAACTGGGACAACCAGCTGCACTTGTATAACCTATGGGACCTGCTCAACATGGAATCACTGCTCTGGGGTACGGGCCGCTGGAGTTTGCCCTCCTACCCTAGGCTGAGATGTTGCTGTTGCAAGTGGAATCAACCCCGCCTGAGCTAGATTACCAAATATGCTCAAGAATTGGGCGAGCGTCTCTTGAAGTGCAGGGGTAGCAACAAGCGCCACAAGTGCCTACCTCCCAACTGAAGCTACCGGTGGCTCCTCTGTCGTAGCTCATGCAGCTGCTCTGGCTACACTACATGCCCCTCCTTGTCCTCTCCCGGACCCAGACCGCAGGCCCAGGCCCGGCCTCTCATGGCTCTATCACGGGGCGCAGGTATCTGATCGTCGGATCCACCGGTGCATATACTCACCATCTATGAGAGAATAGATAGACATAGATTTAGAAATCTAAATTCGCATGATAAGGGATACAATAAGTGAAGTTTCCTAACAGTTCCATAGACTCTCGAAGATAAATACAAATGTTTCTGTACCGATCCATAAGATTCTACTATTCTTGCTTTTGACACGTAAAACCTATGTACCTAGGGCTTTGATACCAACTTGTCACTGACCAAATTTTCCTCTGTAGGATGTCGTGATAGAACCTAGACTCTAAGAGTAGGTAAGCCTAACATTCAGGCAGAATTTAACCGAGAAAATGATAAAAACTTTCAAATAACTCAACAACTAACATAAAAGAACTCTGCAACTCAACAGAATAAAACTCCCAACATCCGGTGATACCATGTCCCAAGCTCTACAACAGTATACTAAATATCCCCATACAACATTATCTATAAAAAGGGAAAATGAAATAGAACTAGGTAGAGGGTGACTCCGAGGCCCGCAGACGCCGGCAGGTATACCTTGAAGTCTCCATATCTAAACTCTACTCACCGGTGCCTAGGCTGGTAAGGCTACCTGGATCTGCATAAAAGGATGTGCAAAAGTGTAGAATGAGTTGACTACAACGGTACCCAATAAGTGCTAACCTCGGTAGAGTAGTGATGAGGTCAGGTCAACACCCTACTAGAATAAATAAGAAAATTGAACAGGTATATGATAGTGTAATAATGATAAACAAGAAAAATGAAACAATGAAGAAAATATACCAAGAATAGATACACTGAATTAAGGCAATTAAGGCATCATGAAAGTAAACAATGAATAATTTGCCAAGGAAACAAAGCAACCAAAACACAAGTGATATAATTGAATGGTATTAGCATGCATCACTACCGAGGTACTGCCTCAGAGTCTCATATCACAAAACAAATCATAATCATTCCTTATATCACCGTGGGAGCCTTGCATTTAGTTTTGAAAATCATTTTTTCGAAATAGCTTCCCGTGTTTTAGCCCACCTTATCACACCGCGTGGCTTAAAGTAGTTCCTCTACTACCAACAAGCATATCAAGACCACCTTATCTCACCATATGCATTTCGACCCCAATCTTTAATCCACCACATGCGTATCAATATCACAACATATAAATTTCTGGTGGACACCACTATATCCACCAGAATCTCGAGCACTCTAGGCCTTCCTGTCATGTCTCCTGGCCTTGCAAACCCTCCAATCTCCCTGTGATTTCTACCACCTGCTGGTATGGAGTATCACTCTCCAACTATCAAGCCATGCTGAATCTAATACCATAGTTGAGCCTCTTGATAAATCGACAGACTCGATCTCTAATTGTGTAAACCAAGGCAGGTGCATATCTGGACAACTCACTAAACTTCAGAACATATTCTGATACGATCATAGAACCCTGGCACAATAACTTAAACTGCTCGCGCCATGTATCCCAAAGGCTCCGGGGAACAAAATCTCAATTAAATCTCAAAAAATTGAGCCCATGTGAGTGAAGCTGCCTCGGTTGGGCTAGCCTCCTCCCAAGCCCGCCAAGACTAGTATGCTAGTCCCGATAGCTAGAAAGAAGTGAAAGAACCCCCGCTCGTCTTCTCTATACCCATGTTATGGAGAATACAGTGGCACTTTTCCCGAAAGCCTTATGCGTCCTCTGTAGCTAGGCCACTGAACGAAGGAGGATGGTATTTTTTGTACCACTCGAGCCTGAGCTACTCCTCCATAGAAGTTGATGCCCTATCCTCGGCCTGAACTAGGACAACCAGCTGCACTTGTATAACCTAAGGGACCTGCTCAACATGGAATCACTGCTCTGGGGTACGGGCCGCTGGAGTTTGCGCTCTTACCCTAGCCTGAGATGTTGCTGTTGCAAGTGGAATCAACCCCGCCTGAGCTAGATTACCAAATATGCTCAAGAATTGGGCGAGCGTCTCTTGAAGTGCAGGGGTAGCAACAAGCGCCGCAAGTTCCTACCTCCCAACTAGAGCTACCGGTGGCGCCTCTGGCGTAGCTCGTGCAGTTGCTTTGGCTATACTACATGCCCCTCCTTGTCCTCTACCGGACCCAGACCTCGGCCCCAGCCCCGGCCTCTCATGGCTCTATCAGGGGGCGCAGGTATCTGATCGTCGGATCCACCGGTGCATATACTCACCATCTGTGAGAGAATAGAAAGACATAGATTTAGAAATCTAAAGTCAACAAATTCGCATGATAAGGGATCAAATAAGTGAAGTTTCCTAAATGTTCCATAGCCTTTCGAAGATAAGTACAAAGGTTTCTGTACCGATCCATTAGATTCTACTAATCCTGCTTTTGACATGTAAAACCTATGTACCTAGGACTCTGATACCAACTTGTCACTGACCACATTTTCCTCTGTAGGATGTCGAGATGGAACCTAGTCTCTAAGAGTAGGTAAGCCTAACATTCAGGCAGAATTTAAGTGAGAAAATGCTAAAAACTTTCTAATAACTCAACAACTAACATAAAAGAACTCTGCAACTCAACAGAACAAAACTCCCAACATCCGGTGATACCAAGTCCCAAGCTTTACAACAGTGTACTAAATATCGCTATACAACATTATCTATCAAAAGGGAAAATGAAATAGAACTAGGTAGAGGGTGACTCTGAGGCCCGCGGACGCCGGCAGGTATACCTTGAAGTCTCCATATCTAAACTCTACTCACCGGTGCCTAGGCTGGTAAGGATACCTGGATCTGCATAAAAAGATGTGCAAAAGTGTAGAATGAGTAGACTACAACGGTACCCAGTAAGTGCCAAGCCTAACCTCGGTAGAGCAGTGATGAGGTCAGGTCAACACCCTACTATAATAAATAAGAAAATTGAACAGGTATATGATAGTGTGACTATGATAAACAACAAAAATGAAACAATGAAGAAAATATACAAAGAATAGATACACTGAATTAAGGCAATTAAGGCATCACGAAAGTAAACAATGAATAATATGCCAAGGAAACAAAGCAATAAACACACAAGTGATATAATTGAATGGTATTAGCAAGCATCACTACCGAGGTATTGCCTCACAGTCTCATATCACAAAACAATTCACAATCATTCCTTATATCACCGCGGGAGCCTTGCATTTAGTTTTGAAAATCATTTTTTCGAAATAGCTTCCCGTGTTTTAGCCCACCTTATCACACCGCGTGGCTTAAAGTAGTTCCTCTACTACCAACAAGCATATCAAGACCACCTTATCTCACCATATGCATATCGACCCCAATCCTTAATCCACCACATGCGTATCAATATCACAACATATAACTTGGCCTCTTGGCCTCCCTGTCATGTCTCCTGGCCTTGCAAACCCTCCAATCTCCATGTGATTTCTACCACCTGCTGGTATGGAGTATCAGTCTCCAACTATCGAGCCATGCTGAATCTAATACCATAGTTGAGCCTCTTGATAAATCGACGGACTCGATCTGTAATTGTGTAAACCAAGGCAGGTGCATATCTGGACGACTCACTAAACATCAGAACATACTCTGATACGATCATAGAACCCTGGCACAACTGCTCAAACTGCTCAAGCCATGTATCCCAAAGGTTTCGAGGAAGAAAATCTCAATAACATCTCTAAAAATTGAGCCCATATGAGTGAAGCTGCCTCGGTTGGGCTAGCCTCCTCCCAAGCCCGCCAAGACTAGTATGCTAGTCCCGATAGCTAGAAAGAAGTGAAAGAACCCCCGCTCGTCTTCACTATACCCATGTTATGGAGAATACAGTGGCACTTTTCCAGAAAGCCTTGTGCGTCCTCTGTAGCTAGGCCACTGAAAGAAGGAGGATGGTATTTTTTGTACCACTCGAGCCTGAGCTACTCCTCCTTAGAAGTTGATGCCCTAACCTCGGCCTGAACTAGGAAAACCAGCTGCACTTGTATAACCTATGGGACCTGCTCAACATGGAATCACTGCTCTAGGGTACGGGCCGCTGGAGTTTGTGCTCCTACCCTAGCCTGAGATGTTGCCGTTGCAAGTGGAATCAACCCCGCCTGAGCTAGATTACCAACTATGCTCAAGAACTGGGCGAGCGTCTCTTGAAGTGCAGGGGTAGCAACAAGCGTCGCAAGTGCCTACCTCCCAACTAGAGCTACTGGTGGCTCCTCTGTCGTAGCTCGTGCAGCTGCTTTGGCTATACTACATGCCCCTCCTTGTCCTCTACCGGACCCAGACCTCGGCCCCAGCCCCGGCCTCTCACGGCTCTATCAGGGGGCGCAGGTATCTGATCGTCGGATCCACTGGTGCATATACTCACCATCTATGAGAGAATAGATAGACATAGATTTAGAAATCTAAATTCGCATGATAAGGGATACAATAAGTGAAGTTTCCTAACAGTTCCATAGACTCTCGAAGATAAATACAAATGTTTCTGTACCGATCCATAAGATTCTACTATTCCTGCTTTTGACACGTAAAACCTATGTACCTAGGGCTTTGATACCAACTTGTCACTGACCAAATTTTCCTCTATAGGATGTCGTGATGGAACCTTGTCTCTAAGAGTAGGTAAGCCTAACATTCAGGCAGAATTTAAGTGAGAAAATGATAAAAACTTTCAAATAACTCAACAACTAACATAAAAGAACTCTGCAACTCAACAGAATAAAACTCCCAACATCCGGTGATACCAAGTCCCAAGCTCTACAACAGTATACTAAATATCCCCATACAACATTATCTATAAAAAGGGAAAATGAAATAGAACTAGGTAGATGGTGACTCCGAGGCCCGCAGACGCCGGCAGGTATACCTTGAACTCTCCATATCTAAACTCTACTCACCGGTGCCTAGGCTGGTAAGGCTACCTGGATCTGCATAAAAGGATGTGCAAAAGTGTAGAATGAGTAGACTACAATGGTGCCCAATAAGCGCTAACCTCGGTAGAGTAGTGATGAGGTCAGGTCAACACCCTACTATAATAAATAATAAAATTGAACAGGTATATGATAGTGTGATAATGATAAACAACAAAAATGAAACAATGAAGAAAATATACCAAGAATAGATACACTGAATTAAGGCAATTAAGGCATCACGAAAGTAAACAATGAATAATATGACAAGGAAACAAAGCAACAAACACACAAGTGATATAATTGAATGGTATTAGCAAGCATCACTATCGAGGTACATGCCTCACAGTCTCATATCACAAAACAAATCATAATCATTCCTTATATCATCGCGGGAGCCTTGCATTTAGTTTTGAAAATCATTTTTTCGAAATAGCTTCCCGTGTTTTAGCCCACCTTATCACACCACGTGGCTTCAAGTAGTTCCTCTACTACCAACAAGCATATCAAGACCACCTTATCTCACCACATGCATTTCGACCCCAATCCTTAATCCAACACATGCGTATCAATATCACAACATATAACTTTCTGGTGGACACCACTATATCCACCAGAATCTCGAGGACTCTTGGCCTCCCTGTCATGTCTCTTGGCCTTGCAAACCCTCCAATCTCCATGTGATTTCTACCACCTGCTGGTATGGAGTATCAGTCTCCAACTATCGAGCCATGCTGAATCTAATACCATAGTTGAGCCTCTTGATAAATCGACGGACTCGATCTGTAATTGTGTAAACCAAGGCAGGTGCATATCTGGACGACTCACTAAACATCAGAACATACTCTGATACGATCATAGAACCCTGGCACAACTGCTCAAACTGCTCAAGCCATGTATCCCAAAGGTTTCGAGGAACAAAATCTGAATTAAATATCAAAAAAGTGAGCCCATGTGAGTGAAGCTGCCTTGGTTGGGCTAGCCTCCTCCCAATCCCACCAAGACTAGTACGCTAGTCCCGATAGCTAGAAAGAAGTGAAAGAATCCCTGCTCGTCTTCACTATACCCATGTTATGGAGAATACAATGGCACTTTTCCAGAAAGCCTTCTGCGTCCTCTGTAGCTAGGCCACTGAAAGAAGGAGGATGGTATTTTTGTACCACTCGAGCCTGAGCTACTCCTCCTTAGAAGTTGATGCCCTAACCTCGGCCTGAACTGGGACAACCAGCTGCACTTATATAACCTATGGGACCTGCTCAACATGGAATCACTGCTCTGGGGTATGGGCCGCTAGAGTTTACGCTCCTACCCTAGCCTGAGATATTGCCGTTGCAAGTGGAATCAACCCCGCCTGAGCTAGATTACCAAATATGCTCAAGAATTGGGCGAGCGTCTCTTGAAGTGCAGGGGTAGCAACAAGTGCCGCAAGTGCCTACCTCCCAACTAGAGCTACTGGTGGCTCCTCTGTCGTAGCTCGTGCAGCTGCTTTGGCTATACTACATGCCCCTCCTTTTCCTCTACCGGACCAAGACCTCTGCCCCAGCCCCGGCCTCTTACGGCTCTATCAGGGGGCGCATGTATTTGATCGTCGGATCCACCGGTGCATGTACTCACCATCTGTGAGAGAATAGAAAGACATAGATTTAGAAGTCTAAAGTCAACAAATTCGCATGATAAGGGATCAAATAAGTGAAGTTTCCTAAATGTTCCATAGCCTTTCGAAGATAAGTACAAATGTTTCTGTACCGATCCATGAGATTCTACTAATCCTGCTTTTGACATGTAAAACCTATGTACCTAGGACTCTGATACCAACTTGTCACTGACCAAATTTTCCTCTGTAGGATGTCGTGATGGAACCTAGTCTCTAAGAGTAGGTAAGCCTAACATTCAGGCAGAATTTAAGTGAGAAAATGATAAAAACTTTCAAATAACTCAACAACTAACATAAAAGAACTCTGCAACTCAACAGAACAAAACTCCCAACATCCGGTGATACCAAGTCCCAAGCTTTACAACAGTGTACTAAATATCCCTATACAACATTATCTATAAAAAGGGAAAATGAAATAGAACTAGGGAGAGGGTGACTCTGAGGCCCGCGGACGCCGGCAGGTATACCTGGAAGTCTCCATATCTAAACTCTACTCACCGGTGCCTAGGCTGGTAAGGATACCTGGATCTGCATAAAAGGATGTGCAAAAGTGTAGAATGAGTAGACTACAACGGTACCCAATAAGTGCTAACCTCGGTAGAGTAGTGATGAGGTCAGGTCAACACCCTACTATAATAAATAAGAAAATAGAACAGGTATATGATAGTGTGATAATGATAAACTACAAAAATGAAACAATGAAGAAAATATACCAAGAATAGATACACTGAATTAAGTTGATGCCCTAACCTCGGCCTGAACTAGGGCAACCAGCTGCACTTGTATAACCTATGGGACCTGCTCAACATGGAATCACTGCTCTGGGGTACGGGCCGCTGGAGTTTGAGCTCCTACCCTAGCCTGAGATGTTGTCGTTGCAAGTGGAATCAACCCCGCCTGAGCTAGATTACCAAATATGCTCAAGAATTGGGCAAGCGTCTCTTGAAGTGCAGGGGTAGCAACAAGCGCCACAAGTGCCTACCTCCCAACTGAAGGAACCGGTGGCTCCTCTATCGTAGCTCGTGCAGCTGCTCTAGCTACACTACATGCCCCTCCTTGTCCTCTCCCGGACCCTGACCACGGCCCCAGCCCCGACCTCTCGCGGCTCTATCAGGGGGCACAATATATGATCGTCGGATCCAGCGGTGGATGTCCTCACCATCTATGAGAGAATAGAAAGACATAGATTTAGAAATCTAAAGTCAAGAAATTCGCATGATAAGGGATCAAATAAGTGAAGTTTCCTAACAGTTCCATAGCCTCTCGAAGATAAATACAAAAGTTTCTGTACCGATCCGTGAGATTCTACTATTCTTGGTTTTGACACGTAAAACCTATGTACCTAGGGCTTTGATACCAACTTGTCACTGACCAAATTTTCCTCTGTAGGATGTCGTGATGGAACCTAGTCTCTAAGAGTAGGTAAGCCTAACATTCAGGCAGAATTTAACTGAGAAAATGATAAAAACTTTCAAAAAACTCAACAACTAACATAAAAGAACTCTTCAACTCAACATAATAAAACTCCCATCATCCGGTGATACCAAGTCTCAAGCTCTACAACAGTATACTAAATATCCCCATACAACATTATCTATAAAAAGGAAAATGAAATAGAACTAGGTAGAGGGTGACTCCGAGGCCCGCAGACGCTGGCAGGTATACCTTGAATTCTCCATATCTAAACTCTACTCACCGGTGCCTAGGCTGGTAAGGCTACCTGGATCTGCATAAAAGGATGTGCAAAAGTGTAGAATGAGTAGACTACAACGGTACCCAATAAGTGCTAACCTCGGTAGAGTAGTGATGAGGTCAGGTCAACACCCTACTAGAATAAATAAGAAAATTGAACAGGTATATGATAGTGTGATAATGATAAACAACAAAAATGAAACAATGAAGAAAATATACCAAGAATAGATACACTGAATTAAGGCATCACGAAAGTAAACAATGAATAATATGACAAGGAAACAAAGCAACAAACACACAAGTGATATAATTGAATGGTATTAGCAAGCATCACTACCGAGGTACTGCCTCACAGTCTCATATCACAAAACAAATCATAATCATTCCTTATATCACTGCGGGAGCCTTGCATTTAGTTTTGAAAATCATTTTTTCGAAATAGCTTCCCGTGTTTTAGCCCACCTTATCACACCGCGTGGCTTCAAGTAGTTCCTCTACTACCAACAAGCATATCAAGACCACCTTATCTCACCACATGCATTTCGACCCCAATCCTTAATCCACCACATGCGTATCAATATCACAACATATAACTTTCTGGTGGACACCACTATATCCACCAGAATCTCGAGGACTCTTGGCCTCCCTGTCATGTCTCCTGGCCTTGCAAACCCTCCAATCTCCATGTGATTTCTACCACCTGCTGGTATGGAGTATCAGTCTCCAACTATCGAGCCATGCTGAATCTAATACCATAGTTGAGCCTCTTGATAAATCGACGGACTCGATCTCTAATTGTGTAAACCAAGGCAGGTGGATATCTGGACAACTCACTAAACTTCAGAACATACTCTGATATGATCATAGAACCCTGGCACAACTGCTCAAACTGCTCGCGCCATGTATCCCAAAGGCTCCGAGGAACAAAATCTCAATTAAATCTCAAAAAATTGAGCCCATGTGAGTGAAGCTGTCTCGGTTGGGCTAGCCTCCTCCCAATCCCACCAAGACTAGTACGCTAGTCCCGATAGCTAGAAAGAAGTGAAAGAACTCCCGCTCGTCTTCACTATACCCATGTTATGGAGAATACAGTGGCACTTTTCCAGAAAGCCTTGTGCGTCCTCTGTAGCTAGGCCACTGAAAGAAGGAGGATGGTATTTTTTGTACCACTCGAGCCTGAGCTACTCCTCCTTAGAAGTTGATGCCCTAACCTCGGCCTGAACTGGGACAACCAGCTGCACTTGTATAACCTATGGGACCTGCTCAACATGGAATCACTGCTTTGGGGTACGGGCCGCTGGAGTTTGAGCTCCTACCCTAGCCTGAGATGTTGCCGTTGCAAGTGGAATCAACCCCGCCTGAGGTAGATTACCAAATATGCTCAAGAATTGGGCGAGCATCTCTTGAAGTGCAGGGGTAGCAACAAGCGCCACAAGTGCCTACCTCCCAACTGAAGCTACCGGTGGCTACTCTGTCGTAGTTCGTGCAGCTTCTCTGGCTACACTACATGCCCCTCCTTGTCCTCTCCCGGACCCTGACCGCGGCCCCAGCCCCGGCCTCTTGCGGCTCTATCAGGGGGCACAATATCTGATCGTCGGATCCAGCGGTGGATGTCCTCACCATCTATGAGAGAATAGAAAGACATAGATTTAGAAATCTAAAGTCAAGAAATTCGCATGATAAGGGATCAAATAAGTGAAGTTTCCTAACAGTTCCATAGCCTCTCGAAGATAAATAAAAAAGTTTCTGTACCGATCCATGAGATTCTACTATTCTTGGTTTTGACATGTAAAACCTATGTACCTAGGGCTTTGATACCAACTTTTCACTGACCAAATTTTCCTCTGTAGGATGTCGTGATGGAACCTAGTCTCTAAGAGTAGGTAAGCCTAACATTCAGGCAGAATTTAACTGAGAAAATGATAAAAACTTTCAAATAACTCAACAACTAACATAAAAGAACTCTTCAACTCAACAGAATAAAACTCCCATCATCCGGTGATACCAAGTCTCAAGCTCTACAATAGTATACTAAATATCCCCATACAACATTATCTATAAAAAGGGAAAATGAAATAGAACTAGGTAGAGGGTGACTCCGAGGCCCGCAGACGCCGGCAGGTATACCTTGAAGTCTCCATATCTAAACTCTAATCACCGGTGCCTAGGCTGGTAAGGCTACCTGGATCTGCATAAAAGGATGTGCAAAAGTGTAGAATGAGTACACTACAACGGTACCCAATAAGTGCTAACCTCGGTAGAGTAGTGATGAGGTCAGGTCAACACCCTACTAGAATAAATAAGAAAATTGAACAGGTATATGATAGTGTGATAATGATAAACAACAAAAATGAAACAATGAAGAAAATATACCAAGAATAGATACACTGAATTAAGGCAATTAAGGCATCACGAAAGTAAACAATGAATAATATGACAAGGAAACAAAGCAACAAACACACAAGTGATATAATTGAATGGTATTAGGAAGCATCACTACCGAGGTACTGCCTCATAGTCTCATATCACAAAACAAATCATAATCATTCCTTATATCACCACGGGAGCCTTGCATTTAGTTTTGAAAATCATTTTTTCGAAATAGCTTTTCGTGTTTTAGCCCACCTTATCACACCGCGTGGCTTCAAGTAGTTCCTCTACTACCAACAAGCATATCAAGACCACCTTATCTCACCATATGCATTTCGACCCCAATCCTTAATCCACCACATGCGTATCAATATCACAACATATAACTTTCTGGTGGACACCACTATATCCACCAGAATCTCGAGGACTCTTGGCCTCCCTGTCATGTCTCCTGGCCTTGCAAACCCTCCAATCTCCATGTGATTTCTACCACCTGCTGGTATGGAGTATCAGTCTCCAACTATCGAGCCATGCTGAATCTATTACCATAGTTTAGCCTCTTGATAAATCAATGGACTCGATCTCTAATTGTGTAAACCAAGGCAAGTGCATATCTGGACAACTCACTAAACTTCAGAACATACTCTGATACGATCATAGAACCCTGGCACAACTGCTCAAACTGCTCGCGCCATGTATCCCAAAGGTTCCGGGGAACAAAATCTCAATTTAATCTCAAATAATTGAGCCCATGTGAGTGAAGCTGCCTCGGTTGGGCTAGCCTCCTCCCAATCCCACCAAGACTAGTACGCTAGTCCCGATAGCTAGAAAGAAGTGAAAGAACCCCCGCTCGTCTTCACTATACCCATGTTATGGAGAATACACTGGCACTTTTGCAGAAAGCCTTGTGCGTCCTCTGTAGCTAGGCC
The DNA here is from genome assembly GCF_000715075.1 of Nicotiana tabacum. Taxonomy (NCBI): domain Eukaryota; kingdom Viridiplantae; phylum Streptophyta; class Magnoliopsida; order Solanales; family Solanaceae; genus Nicotiana; species Nicotiana tabacum. The sequence goes on from NC_134091.1 coordinate 3,662,331, forward strand.
ACTGAAAGAAGGAGGATGGTATTTTTTGTACCACTCGAGCCTGAGCTACTCCTCCTTAGAAGTTGATGTCCTAACCTCGGCCTGAACTGGGACAACCAGCTGCACTTGTATAACCTATGGGACCTGCTCAACATGGAATCACTGCTCTAGGGTAGGGGCCGCTGGAGTTTGTGCTCCTACCCTAGCCTGAGATATTTCCGTTGCAAGTGGAATCAACCCTGCCTGAGCTAGGCGAGCGTCTCTTGAAGTGCAGGGGTAGCAACAAATGCCGCAAGTGCCTACCTCCCAACTAGAGCTACCGGTGGCTCCTCTGTCGTAGCTCGTGCAGCTGCTTTGGCTATACTACATGCCCCTCCTTGTCCTCTACCTGACCCAGACCTCGGCCCCAGCCCCGGCCTCTCATGGCTCTATCAGGGGGCGCAGGTATCTGCTCGTCGGATCCACCGGTGCATGTACTCACCATCTGTGAGAGAATAGAAAGACATAGATTTAGAAATCTAAAGTCAACAAATTCGCATGATAAGGGATCAAAAATAAGTGAAGTTTCCTAAATGTTCCATAGCCTTTCGAAGATAAGTACAAAAGTTCCTGTACCGATCCATGAGGTTCTACTAATCCTGCTTTTGACATGTAAAACCTACGTACTTAGGACTCTGATACCAACTTGTCACTGACCAAATTTTCCTCTGTAGGATGTCGTGATGGAACCTAGTCTCTAAGAGTAGGTAAGCCTAACATTCAGGCAGAATTTAAGTGAGAAAATGATAAAAACTTTCAAATAACTCAACAACTAACATAAAAGAACTCTGCAACTCAACAGAACAAAACTCCCAAAATCCGGTGATAACAAGTCCCAAGCTTTACAACAGTGTACTAAATATCCCTATGCAACATTATCTATAAAAAGGGAAAATGAAATAGAACTAGGTAGAGGGTGACTCTGAGGCCCGCGGACGCCGGCAGGTATACCTTGAAGACTCTATATCTAAACTCTACTCACCGGTGCCTAGGTTGGTAAGGATACCTGGATCTGCATAAAAGGATGTGCAAAAGTGAAGAAGACTACAACGGTACCCAGTAAGTGCCAACCCTAACCTCGGTAGAGTAGTGATGAGGTCAGGTCAACACCCTACTATAATAAATAAGAAAATTGAACAGGTATATGATAGTGTGATAATGATAAACAACAAAAATGAAACAATGAAGAAAATATACCAAGAATACATACACTGAATTAAGGCATCACGAAAGTAAACAATGAATAATATGCCAAGGAAACAAAGCAACCAAAACACAAGTGATATAATTGAATGGTATTAGCAAGCATCACTACCGAGGTACTGCCTCACAGTCTCATATCACAAAACAAATCATAATCATTCCTTATATCATCGCGGGAGCCTTGCATTTAGTTTTGAAAATCATTTTTTCGAAATAGCTTCCCGTGTTTTAGCCCACCTTATCACACCGCGTGGCTTCAAGTAGTTCCTCTACTACCAACAAGCATATCAAGACCACCTTATCTCACCACATGCATTTCGACCCCAATCCTTAATCCACCACATGCGTATCAATATCACAACATATAACTTTCTGGTGGACACCACTATATCCACCATAATCTCGAGGACTCTTGGCCTCCCTGTCATGTCTCGTGGCCTTGCAAACCCTCAAATCTCCATGTGATTTCTACCACCTGCTGGTATGGAGTATCAGTCTCCAACTATCAAGCCATGCTGAATCTAATACCATAGTTGAGCCTCTTGATAAATCGATGGACTCGATCACTAATTGTGTAAACCAAGGCAGGTGCATATCTGGACAACTCACTAAACTTCAGAACATACTCTAATACGATCATAAAACCCTGGCACAATTGCTCAAACTGCTCGCGCCATGTATCCCAAAGGCTCCGGGGAACAAAATCTCAATTATATCTCAAAAAATTGAGCCCATGTGAGTGAAGCTGCCTCGGTTGGGCTAGCCTCCTCCCAATCCCACCAAGACTAGTATGCTAGTCCCGATAGCTAGAAAGAAGTGAATGAACCCCCACTCATCTTCACTATACCCCTGTTATGGAGAAAACAGTGGCACTTTTCCAGAAAGCCTTGTGCGTCCTCTGTAGCTAGGCCACTGAATGAAGGAGGATGGTATTTTTTGTACCACTCGAGCCTGAGCTACTCCTCCTTAGAAGTTGATGCCCTAACCTTGGCCTGAACTGGGACAACCAGCTGCACTTGTATAACCTATGGGACCTGCTCAACATGGAATCACTGCTCTAGGGTAGGGGCCGCCGGAGTTTTTGCTCCTACCCTAGCCTGAGATATTTCCGTTGCAAGTGGAATCAACCCCGCCTGAGCTAGATTACCAAATATGCTCAAGAATTGGGCGAGCATCTCTTGAAGTGCAGGGGTAGCAACAAGCGCCACAAGTGCCTACCTCCCAACTGAAGCTACCGGTTGCTTCTCTGTCGTAGCTCGTGCAGCTGCTCTGGCTACAATACATGCCCCTCCTTGTCTTCTCCCGGACCCTGACCGCGGCCCCAGCCCCGGCCTCTCGCGGCTCTATCAGGGGGCACAATATCTGATCGTCGGATCCAGCGGTGGATGTCCTCACCATCTATGAGAGAATAGAAAGACATAGATTTAGAAATCTAAAGTCAAGAAATTCGCATGATAAGGGATCAAATAAGTGAAGTTTCCTAACAGTTCTATAGCCTCTCGAAGATAAATACAAAAGTTTCTGTATCGATCCGTGAGATTCTACTATTCCTGCTTTTGACACGTAGTAAGGCTACCTGGATCTTCATAAAAGGATGTGCAAAAGTGTAGAATGAGTAGACTACAACGGTACCCAATAAGTGCTAACCTCGGTAGAGTAGTGATGAGGTCAGGTCAACACCCTACTAGAATAAATAAGAAAATTGAACAGGTATATGATAGTGTGATAATGATAAACAACAAAAATGAAACAATGAAGAAAATATACCAAGAATAGATACACTGAATTAAGGCAATTAAGGCATCACGAAAGTAAACAATGAATAATATGACAAGGAAACAAAGCAACAAACACACAAGTGATATAATTGAATGGTATTAGCAAGCATCACTACCGAGGTACTGCCTCACAGTCTCATATCACAAAACAAATCATAATCATTCCTTATATCACCGCGGGAGCCTTGCATTTAGTTTTGAAAATCATTTTTTCGAAATAGCTTCCCGTGTTTTAGCCCACCTTATCACACCGCGTGGCTTCAAGTAGTTCCTCTACTACCAACAAGCATATGAAGACCACCTTATCTCACCATATGCATTTCGACCGCAATCCTTAATCCACCACATGCGTATCAATATCACAACATATAACTTTCTGGTGGACACCACTATATCCACCATAATCTCGAGGACTCTTGGCCTCCCTGTCATGTCTCGTGGCCTTGCAAACCCTCAAATCTCCATGTGATTTCTACCACCTGCTGGTATGGAGTATCAGTCTCCAACTATCAAGCCATGCTGAATCTAATACCATAGTTGAGCCTCTTGATAAATCGATGGACTTGATCACTAATTGTGTAAACCAAGGCAGGTGCATATCTGGACAACTCACTAAACTTCAGAACATACTCTAATACGATCATAAAACCCTGGAACAATTGCTCAAACTGCTCGCGCCATGTATCCCAAAGGCTCCGGGGAACAAAATCTCAATTATATCTCAAAAAATTGAGCCCATGTGAGTGAAGCTGCCTCGGTTGGGCTAGCCTCCTCCCAATCCCACCAAGACTAGTATGCTAGTCCCGATAGCTAGAAAGAAGTGAATGAACCCCCACTCATCTTCACTATACCCCTGTTATGGAGAAAACAGTGGCACTTTTCCAGAAAGCCTTGTGCGTCCTCTGTAGCTAGGCCACTGAAAGAAGGAGGATGGTATTTTTTGTACCACTCGAGCCTGAGCTACTCCTCCTTAGAAGTTGATGCCCTAACCTTGGCCTGAACTGGGACAACCAGCTGCACTTGTATAACCTATGGGACCTGCTCAACATGGAATCACTGCTCTAGGGTAGGGGCCGCCGGAGTTTGTGCTCCTACCCTAGCCTGAGATATTTCCGTTGCAAGTGGAATCAACCCCGCCTGAGCTAGATTACCAAATATGCTCAAGAATTGGGCGAGCGTCTCTTGAAGTGCAGGGGTAGCAACAAGCGCCACAAGTGCCTACCTCCCAACTGAAGCTACCGGTTGCTTCTCTGTCGTAGCTCGTGCAGCTGCTCTGGCTACAATACATGCCCCTCCTTGTCTTCTCCCGGACCCTGACCGCGTCCCCAGCCCCGGCCTCTCGCGGCTCTATCAGGGGGCACAATATCTGATCGTCGGATCCAGCGGTGGATGTCCTCACCATCTATGAGAGAATAGAAAGACATAGATTTAGAAATCTAAAGTCAAGAAATTCGCATGATAAGGGATCAAATAAGTGAAGTTTCCTAACAGTTCCATAGCCTCTCGAAGATAAATACAAAAGTTTCTGTACCGATCCGTGAGATTCTACTATTCCTGCTTTTGACACGTAGAACCTATGTACCTAGGGCTTTGATACCAACTTGTCACTGACCAAATTTTCCTCTGTAGGATGTCGTGATGGAACCTGGTCTCTAAGAGTAAGGTAAGCCTAACATTCAGGCAGAATTTAACTGAGAAAATGATAAAAACTTTCAAATAACTCAACAACTAACATAAAAGAACTCTGCAACTCAACAGAATAAAACTCCCAACATCCGGTGATACCAAGTCCCAAGCTCTACAACAGTATACTAAATATCCCCATACAACATTATCTATAAAAAGGGAAAATGAAATAGAACTAGGTAGAGGGTGACTCCGAGGCCCACAGACGCCGGCAAGTATACCTTGAAGTCTCCATATCTAAACTCTAATCACCGGTGCCTAGGCTGGTAAGGATACCTTGATCTGCATAAAAGGATGTGCAAAAGTGTAGAATGAGTAGACTACAACGGTACCCAATAAGTGCTAACCTCGGTAGAGTAGTGATGAGGTCAGGTCAACACCCTACTAGCATAAATAAGAAAATTAAACAGGTATATGATAGTGTGATAATGATAAACAACAAAAATGAAACAATGAAGAAAATATACCAAGAATAGATACACCGAATTAAGGCATCACGAAAGTAAACAATGAATAATATGACAAGGAAACAAAGCAACAAACACACAAGTGATATAATTGAATGGTATTAGCAAGCATCACTACCGAGGTACTGCCTCACAGCCTCATATCACAAAACAAATCATAATCATTCCTTATATCACTGCGGGAGCCTTGCATTTAGTTTTGAAAATCATTTTTTCGAAATAGCTTCCCGTGTTTTAGCCCACCTTATCACACCGCGTGGCTTCAAGTAGTTCCTCTACTACCAACAAGCATATCAAGACCACCTTATCTCACCATATGCATTTCGACCCCAATCCTTAATCCACCACATGCGTATCAATATCACAACATATAACTTTCTGGCGGACACCACTATATCCACCAGAATCTCGAGGACTCTTGGCCTCCCTGTCATGTCTCCTGGCCTTGCAAACCCTCCAATCTCCATGTGATTTCTACCACCTGCTGGTATAGAGTATCAGTCTCCAACTATCGAGCCATGCTGAATCTAATACCATAGTTGAGCCTCTTGATAAATCGACGGACTCGATCTCTAATTGTGTAAACCAAGGCAGGTGCATATCTGGACAACTCACTAAACTTCAGAACATACTCTGATACGATCATAGAACCCTGGCACAACTGCTCAAACTGCTCGCGCCATGTATCCCAAAGGCTCCGGGGAACAAAATCTCAATTAAATCTCAAAAAATTGAGCCCATGTGAGTGAAGCTGCCTCGGTTGGGCTAGCCTCCTCCCAATCCCACCAAGACTAGTATGCTAGTCCCGATAGCTAGAAAGAAGTGAAAGAACCCCCGCTCGTCTTCACTATACCCATGTTATGGAGAATACAGTGGCACTTTTCCAGAAAGCCTTGTGCGTCCTCTGTAGCTAGGCCACTGAAAGAAGGAGGATGGTATTTTTTGTACCACTCGAGCCTGAGCTACTCCTCCTTAGAAGTTGATGCCCTAACCTCGGCCTGAACTAGGACAACCAGCTACACTTGTATAACCTATGGGACCTGCTCAACATGGAATCACTGCTCTGGGGTATGGGCAGCTGGAGTTTGCGCTCCTACCTTAGCCTGAGATGTTGCCGTTGCAAGTGGAATCAACCCCACCTGAGCTAGATTACCAAATATGCTTATGAACTGGGCGAGCGTCTCTTGAAGTGCAGGGGAAGCAACAAGCGCTGCAAGTGCCTACCTCCCAACTGAAGCTACCGGTGGCTCCTCTGTCGTAGCTCGTGCAGCTGCTCTGGATACACTACATGCCCCTCCTTGTCCTCTCCCGGACCCTGACCGCGGCCCCAGCCCCGGCCTCTCGCGGCTCTATGAGGGGGCACAATATCTGATCGTCGGATCCAGCGGTGGATGTCCTCCCCATCTATGAGAGAATAGAAAGACATAGATTTAGAAATCTAACGTCAAGAAATTCGCATGATAAGGGATCAAATAAGTGAAGTTTCCTAACAGTTCCATAGCCTCTCGAAGATAAACACAAAAGTTTCTGTACCGATCCGTGAGATTCTACTATTCCTGCTTTTGACACATAAAACCTATGTACCTAGGGCTTTGATACCAACTTGTCACTGACCAAATTTTCCTCTTTAGGATGTCGTGATGGAACCTGGTCTCTAAGAGTAGGTAAGCCTAACATTCAGGCAGAATTTAACTGAGAAAATGATAAAAACTTTCAAATAACTCAACAACTAACATAAAAGAACTCTGCAACTCGACAGAATAAAACTCCCAACATCCGGTGATACCAAGTCCCAAGCTCTACAACAGTATACTAAATATCCCCATACAACATTATCTATAAAAAGGGAAAATGAAATAGAACTAGGTAGAGGGTGACTCCGAGGCCCGCAGACGCCGGCAGGTATACCTTGAAGTCTCCATATCTAAACTCTACTCACCGGTGCCTAGGCTGGTAAGGCTAGTTGGATCTGCATAAAAGGATGTGCAAAAGTGTAGAATGAGTAGACTACAACGCTACCTAATAAGTGCTAACCTCGGTACAGTAGTGATGAGGTCAGGTCAACACCCTAATATAATAAATAAGAAAATTGAACAGGTATATGATAGTGTGATAATGATAAACAACAAAAATAAAACAATGAAGAAAATATACCAAGAATAGATACACTGAATTAAGGCATCACGAAAGAAAACAATGAATAATATGACAAGGAAACAAAGCAACAAACACACAAGTGATATAATTGAATGGTATTAGCAAGCATCACTACCGAGGTACTGCCTCACAGTCTCATATCACAAAACAAATCATAATCATTCCTTATATCACTGCGGGAGCCTTGCATTTAGTTTTGAAAATCATTTTTTCGAAATAGCTTCCCGTGTTTTAGCCCACCTTATCACACCGCGTGGCTTCAAGTAGTTCCTCTACTACCAACAAGCATATCAAGACCACCTTATCTCACCATATGCATTTCGACCCCAATCCTTAATCCACCACATGCGTATCAATATCACAACATATAACTTTCTGGCGGACACCACTATATCCACCAGAATCTCGAGGACTCTTGGCCTCCCTGTCATGTCTCCTGGCCTTGCAAACCCTCCAATCTCCATGTGATTTCTACCACATGCTGGTATAGAGTATCAGTCTCCAACTATCGAGCCATGCTGAATCTAATACCATAGTTGAGCCTCTTGATAAATCGACGGACTCGATCTCTAATTGTGTAAACCAAGGCAGGTGCATATCTGGACAACTCACTAAACTTCAGAACATACTCTGATACGATCATAGAACCCTGGCACAACTGCTCAAACTGCTCGCGCCATGTATCCCAAAGGCTCCGGGGAACAAAATCTCAATTAAATCTCAAAAAATTGAGCCCATGTGAGTGAAGCTGCCTCGGTTGGGCTAGCCTCCTCCCAATCCCACCAAGACTAGTATGCTAGTCCCGATAGCTAGAAAGAAGTGAAAGAACCCCCGCTCGTCTTCACTATACCCATGTTATGGAGAATACAGTGGAACTTTTCCAGAAAGCCTTGTGCGTCCTCTGTAGCTAGGCCAATGAAAGAAGGAGGATGGTATTTTTTGTACCACTCGAGCCTGAGCTACTCCTCCTTAGAAGTTGATGCCCTAACCTCGGCCTAAACTAGGACAACCAGCTACACTTGTATAACCTATGGGACCTGCTCAACATGGAATCACTGCTCTGGGGTACGGGCAGCTGGAGTTTGCGCTCCTACCTTAGCCTGAGATGTTGCCGTTGCAAGTGGAATCAACCCCACCTGAGCTAGATTACCAAATATGCTTAAGAACTGGGCGAGCGTCTCTTGAAGTGCAGGGGAAGCAACAAGCGCTGCAAGTGCCTACCTCCCAACTGAAGCTACCGGTGGCTCCTCTGTCGTAGCTCGTGCAGCTGCTCTGGCTACACTACATGCCCCTCCTTGTCCTCTCCCGGACCCCGACCGCGGCCCCAGCCCCGGCCTCTCGCGGCTCTATCAGGGGGCACAATATCTGATCGTCGGATCTAGCGGTGGATGTCCTCACCATCTATGAGAGAATAGAAAGACATAGATTTAGAAATCTAAAGTCAAGAAATTCGCATGATAAGGGATCAAATAAGTGAAGTTTCCTAACAGTTCCATAGCCTCTCGAAGATAAATACAAAAGTTTCTGTACCGATCCGTGAGATTCTACTATTCCTGCTTTTGACACGTAAAACCTATGTACCTAGGGCTTTGATACCAACTTTTCACTGACCAAATTTTCCTCTGTAGGATGTCGTGATGGAACCTGGTCTCTAAGAGTAGGTAAGCCTAACATTCAGGCAGAATTTAACTGAGAAAATGATAAAAACTTTCAAATAACTCAACAACTAACATAAAAGAACTCTGCAACTCAACAGAATAAAAATCCCAACATCCGGTGATACCAAGTCCCAAGCTCTACAACAGTATACTAAATATCCCCATACAACATTATCTATAAAAAGGGAAAATGAAATAGAACTAGGTAGAGGGTGACTCCGAGGCCCGCAGACGCCGGCAGGTATACCTTGAAGTCTCCATATCTAAACTCTACTCACCGGTGCCTAGGCTGGTAAGGCTAGCTGGATCTGCATAAAAGGATGTGCAAAAGTGTAGAATGAGTAGACTACAACGGTACCTAAAAAGTGCTAACCTCGGTACAGTAGTGATGAGGTCAGGTCAACACCCTAATATAATAAATAAGAAAATTGAACAGGTATATGATAGTGTGATAATGATAAACAACAAAAATAAAACAATGAAGAAAATATACCAAGAATAGATACACTGAATTAAGGCATCACGAAAGAAAACAATGAATAATATGACAAGGAAACAAAGCAACAAACACACAAGTGATATAATTGAATGGTATTAGCAAGCATCACTACCGAGGTACTGCCTCACAGTCTCATATCACAAAACAAATCATAATCATTCCTTATATCACTGCGGGAGCCTTGCATTTAGTTTTGAAAATCATTTTTTCGAAATAGCTTCCCGTGTTTTAGCCCACCTTATCACACCGCGTGGCTTCAAGTAGTTCCTCTACTACCAACAAGCATATCAAGACCACCTTATCTCACCATATGCATTTCGACCCCAATCCTTAATCCACCACATGCGTATCAATATCACAACATATAACTTTCTGGCGGACACCACTATATCCACCAGAATCTCGAGGACTCTTGGCCTCCCTGTCATGTCTCCTGGCCTTGCAAACCCTCCAATCTCCATGTGATTTCTACCACCTGCTGGTATGGAGTATCAGTCTCCAACTATCAAGCCATGCTGAATCTAATACCATAGTTGAGCCTCTTGATTAATCGACGGACTAGATCTCTAATTGTGTAAACCAAGGCAGGTGTATATCTGGACAACTCACTAAACTTCAGAACATACTCTGATACGATCATAGAAACCTGGCACAACTGCTCAAACTGCTCGCGCCATGTATCCCAAAGGCTACGGGGAACAAAATCTCAATTAAATCTAAAAAAATTGAGCCCATGTGAGTGAAGCTACCTCGGTTGGGCTAGCCTCCTCCCAATCCCACCAAGACTAGTACGCTAGTCCCGATAGCTAGAAAGAAGTGAAAGAACCCCCGCTCGTCTTCACTATACCCATGTTATTGAGAATACAGTGGCACTTTTCCAGAAAGCCTTGTGCGTCCTCTGTAGGTAGGCAACTGAAAGAAGGAGGATGGTATTTTTAGTACCTCTCGAGCCTGAGCTACTCCTCCTTAGAAGTTGATGCCCTAACCTCGGCCTGAACTGGGACAACCAGCTGCACTTGTATAACCTATGGGACCTTCTCAACATGGAATCACTGCTCTGGGGTACGGGCCGCTGGAGTTTGAGCTCCTACCCTAGCCTGAGATGTTGCCGTTGCAAGTGGAATCAACCCCGCCTGAGCTAGATTACCAAATATGCTCAAGAATTGGGCGAGCGTCTCTTGAAGTGCAGGGGTAGCAACAAGCGCCACAAGTGCCTACCTCCCAACTGAAGCTACCAGTGGCTCCTCTGTCGTAGCTCGTGCAGCTGCTCTGGCTACACTACATGCCCCTCCTTGTCCTGTCCCGGACCCTGACCGCGGCCCCAGCCCCGACCTCTCGCGGCTCTATCAGGGGCCACAATATCTGATCGTCGGATCCAGCAGTGGATGTCCTCACCATCTACGAGAGAATAGAAAGACATAGATTTAGAAATCTAAAGTCAAGAAATTCGCATGATAAGGGATCAAATAAGTGAAGTTTCCTAACAGTTCCATAGCCTCTCGAAGATAAATACAAAAGTTTCTGTACCGATCCGTGAGATTCTACTATTCCTGCTTTTGACACGTAAAACCTATGTACCTAGGTCTTTGATACCAACTTGTCACTGACCAAATTTTCCTCTGTACGATGTCGTGATGGAACCTAGTCTCTAAGAGTAGGTAAGCCTAACATTCAGGCAGAATTTAACTGAGAAAATGATAAAAACTTTCAAATAACTCAACAACTAACATAAAAGAACTCTGCAACTCAACAGAATAAAAATCCCAACATCCGGTGATACCAAGTCCCAAGCTCTACAACAGTATACTAAATATCCCCATACAACATTATCTATAAAAAGGGAAAATGAAATAGAACTAGGTAGAGGGTGACTCCGAGGCCCGCAGACGTCGGCAGGTATACCTTGAAGTCTCCATATCTAAACTCTAATCACCGGTGCCTAGGCTGGTAAGGCTACCTGGATCTGCATAAAAGGATGTGCAAAAGTATAGAATGAGTAGACTACACCGGTACCCAATAAGTGCTAACCTCGGTAAAATATCGATGAGGTCAGGTCAACACCCTACTATAATAAATAAGAAAATTGAACAGGTATATGATAGTGTGATAATGATAAACTACAAAAATGAAACAATGAAGAAAATATACCAAGAATAGATACACTGAATTAAGGCAATTAAGGCATCACGAAAGTAAACAATGAATAATATGCCATGGAAACAAAGCAACCAAAACACAAGTGATATAATTGAATGGTATTAGCAAGCATCACTACCGAGGTACTGCCTCATAGTCTCATATCACAAAACAAATCATAATCATTCCTTATATCACCGTGGGAGCCTTGCATTTAGTTTTGAAAATCATTTTTTCGAAATAGCTTCCCGTGTTTTAGCCCACCTTATCACATCGCGTGGCTTAAAGAAGTTCCTATACTACCAACAAGCATATCAAGACCACCTTATCTCACCATATGCATTTCGACCCCAATCCTTAATCCACCACATGCTTATCAATATCACAACATATAACTTTCTGGTGGACACCACAATATCCACCAGAATCTCGAGGACTCTTGGCCTCCCTGTTATGTCTCCTGGCCTTGCAAACCCTCCAAAATCCATATGATTTCTACCACCTGCTGGTATGGAGTATCAGTCTCCAACTATCGAGCCATGCTGAATCTAATACCATAGTTGAGCCTCTTGATAAATCGACGGACTCGATCTCTAATTGTGTAAACCAAGGCAGGTGCATATCTGGACAACTCACTAAACTTCAGAACATACTCTGATACGATCATAGAACCCTAGCACAACTGCTCAAACTGCTCGCGCCATGTATCCCAAAGGCTCCGGGGAACAAAATCTCAATTAAATCTCAAAAAATTGAGCCCATGTGAGTGAAGCTGCCTCGGTTGGGCTAGCCTCCTCCCAATCCCACCAAGACTAGATCGCTAGTCCCGATAGCTAGAAAGAAGTGAAAGAACCCCTGCTCGTCTTCACTATACCCATGTTATGGAGAATACAGTGGCACTTTTCCAGAAAGCCTTGTGCGTCCTCTGTAGCTAGGCCACTGAAAGAAGGAGGATGGTATTTTTAGTACCACTCGAGCCTGAGCTACTCCTCCTTAGAAGTTGATGCCCTAACCTCGGCCTGAACTGGGACAACCAGCTGCACTTGTATGACCTATGGGACCTGCTCAACATGGAATCACTGCTCTGGGGTACGGGCCGCTGGAGTTTGAGCTCCTACCCTAGCCTGAGATGTTGCCGTTGCAAGTGGAATCAACCCCGCTTGAGCTAGATTACCAAATATGCTCAAGAATTGGGCGAGCGTCTCTTGAAGTGCAGGGGTAGCAACAAGCGCCACAAGTGCCTACCTCCCAACTGAAGCTACCTGTGGCTCCTCTGTCGTAGCTCGTGCAGCTGCTCTGGCTACACTACATGCCCCTCCTTGTCCTCTCGCGGACCCTGACCGCGGCCCCAGCCCCGGCCTCTCGCGGCTTTATCAGGGGGCACAATATCTGATCGTCGGATCCAGCGGTGGATGTCCTCACCATCTATGAGAGAATAAAAAGAAATAGATTTAGAAATCTAAAGTCAAGAAATTGGCATGATAAGGGATCAAATAAGTGAAGTTTCCTAACCGTTCCATAGCCTCTCGAAGATAAATACAAAAGTTTCTGTACCGATCCGTGAGATTCTACTATTCCTGCTTTTGACACGTAAAACCTATGTACCTAGGGCTTTGATATCAACTTGTCACTGACCAAATTTTCCTCTATAGGATGTCGTGATGGAACCTAGTCTCTAAGAGTAGGTAAGCCTAACATTCAGGCAGAATTTAACTGAGAAAATGATAAAAACTTTCAAATAACTCAACAACTAACATAAAAGAACTCTGCAACTCAACAGAATAAAACTCCCAGCATCGGGTGATACCAAGTCCCAAGCTCTACAACAGTATACTAAATATCCCCATACAACATTATCTATAAAAAGGGAAAATGAAATAGAACTAGGTAGAGGGTGACTCCGAGGCCCGTAGACGCCGGCAGGTATACCTTGAAGTCTCCATATCTAAACTCTACTCACCGGTGCCTAGGTTGGTAAGGCTACCTGGATCTGGATAAAAGGATGTGCGAAAGTGTAGAATGAGTAGACTACAACGGTACCCAATAAGTGCTAACCTTGGTAGAGTAGTGATGAGGTCAGGTCAACACCCTACTAGAATAAATAAGAATATTGAACAGGTATATGATAGTGTGATAATGATAAACAACAAAAATGAAACAATGAAGAAAATATACCAAGAATAGATACACTGAATTAAGGCAATTAAGGCATCACGAAAGTAAACAATGAATAATATGACAAGGAAACAAAGCAACAAACATACAAGTGATATAATTGAATGGTATTAGCAAGCATCACTACCGAGGTACTGCCTCACAGTCTCATATCACAAAACAAATCATAATCATTCCATATATCACCGCGGGAGCCTTGCATTTAGTTTTGAAAATCATTTTTTCGAAATAGCTTCCTATGTTTTAGCCCACCTTATCACACCGCGTGGCTTAAAGAAGTTCCTCTACTACCAACAAGCATATCAAGACCACCTTATCTCACCATATGCATTTCGACCCCAATCCTTAATCCACCACATGCGTATCAATATCACAACATATAACTTTCTGGTGGACACCACTATATACACCAGAATCTCGAGGACTCTTGGCCTCCCTGTCATGTCTCCTGGCCTTGCAAACCCTCCAAAATCCATGTGATTTCTACGACCTGCTGGTATGGAGTATCAGTCTCCAACTATCGAGCCATGCTGAATCTAATACCATAGTTGAGCCTCTTGATAAATCGACGGACTCGATCTCTAATTGTGTAAACCAAGGCAGGTGCATATCTGGACAACTCTCTAAACTTCAGAACATACTCTGATACGATCATAGAACCCTGGCACAACTGCTCAAATTGCTCGCGCCATGTATCCCAAAGGCTTCGGGGAACAAAATCTCAATAACATCTCTAAAAATTGAGCCCATGTGAATGAAGCTGCCTCGGTTGGGCTAGCCTCCTCCCAAGCCCGCCAAGACTAGTATGCTAGTCCCGATAGCTAGAAAGAAGTGAAAGAACCCCCGCTCGTCTTCACTATACCCATGTTATGGAGAATACAGTGGCACTTTTCCAGAAAGCCTTATGCGTCCTCTGTAGCTAGGCCACTGAAAGAAGGAGGATGGTATTTTTTGTACCACACGAGCCTGAGCTACTCCTCCTTAGAAGTTGATGCCCTAACCTCGGCCTGAACTAGGACAACCAACTGCACTTGTATAACTTATGGGACCTGCTCAACATGGAATCACTGCTCTGGGGTACGGGCCGCTGGAGTTTGCGCTCCTACCCTAGCCTGAGATGTTGCCGTTGCAAGTGGAATCAACCCCGCCTGAGCTAGATTACCAAATATGCTCAAGAATTGGGCGAGCGTCTCTTGAAGTGCAGGGGTAGCAACAAGCACCACAAGTGCCTACCTCCTAACTGAAGCTACCGGTGGCTCCTCTATCGTAGCTCGTGCAGCTGCTCTGGCTACACTACATGCCCCTCCTTGTCCTCTCTCGGACCTAGACCGCGGCCCCAGCCCCGGCCTCTCGCGGCTCTATCAGGGGGCATAATATCTGATCGTCGGATCCAGAGGTGGATGTCCTCACCATCTATGAGAGAATAGAAAGACATAGATTTAGAAATCTAAAGTCAAGAAATTCGCATGACAAGGGATCAAATAAGTGAAGTTTCCTAACAGTTCCATAGCCTCTCGAAGATAAATACAAACGTTTCTGTACCGATCCGTGAGATTCTACTATTCCTGCTTTTGACACGTAAAACCTATGTACCTAGGGCTTTGATACCAACTTGTCACTGAACAAATTTTCCTCTGTAGGATGTCGTGATGGAACCTAGTCTCTATGAGTAGGTAAGCTTAACATTCAGGCAGAATTTAACTGAGAAAATGATAAAAACTTTCAAATAACCCAACAACTAACATAAAAGAACTCTGCAACTCAACAGAATAAAACTCCCAACATCGGGTGATACCAAGTCCCAAGCTCTACAACAGTATACTAAATATCCCCATACAACATTATCTATAAAAAGGGAAAATGAAATAGAACTAGGTAGAGGGTGACTCCGAGGCCTGCAGACGCCGGCAGGTATACCTTGAAGTCTCCATATCTAAACTCTACTCACTGGTGCCTAGGCTGGTAAGGCTACCTGGATCTGCATAAAAGGATGTGCAAAAGGGTAGAATGAGTAGACTACAATGGTACCCAATAAGTGCTAACCTCGGTAGAGTAGTGATGAGGTCAGGTCAACACCCTACTAGAATAAATAAGAAAATTGAACAGGTATATGATAGTGTGATAATGATAAACAACAAAAATGAAACAATGAAGAAAATATACCAAGAATAGATACACTGAATTAAGGCAGTTAAGGCATTACGAAAGTAAACAATGAATAATATTACAAGGAAACAAAGCAACAAACACACAAGTGATATAATTGAATGGTATTAGCAAGCATCACTACCGAGGTACTGCCTCACAGTCTCATATCACAAAACAAATCATAATCATTCCTTATATCACCGCGGGAGCCTTGCATTTAGTTTTGAAAATCATTTTTTCGAAATAACTTCCCGTGTTTTAGCCCACCTTATCACACCGCGTGGCTTAAAGAAGTTCCTCTACTACCAACAAGCATATCAAGACCACCTTATCTCACCATATGCATTTCGACCCCAATCCTTAATCCACCACATGCGTATCAATATCACAACATATAACTTTCTGGTGGACACCACTATATCCACCAGAATCTCGAGGACTCTTGGCCTCCCTGTCATGTCTCCTGGCCTTGCAAACCCTCCAATCTCTATGTGATTTCTACCACCTGCTGGTATGGAGTATCAGTCTCCAACTATCGAGCCATGCTGAATCTAATACCATAGTTGAGCCTCTTGATAAATCGACGGACACAATCTCTAATTGTGTAAACCAAGGCAGGTGCATATCTGGACAACTCACTAAACTTCAGAACATACTTTGATACGATCATAGAACCCTGGCACAACTGCTCAAACTGCTCGAGCCATGTATCCCAAAGGCTTCGAGGAACAAAATCTCAATAACATCTCTAAAAAATTGAGCCCATGCGAGTGAAGCTGCCTCGGTTGGGCTAGCCTCCTCCCAAGCCTCCCAAGACTAGTATGCTAGTCCCGATAGCAAGAAAGAAGTGAAAGAACCCCCGCTCGTCTTCACTATACCCATGTTATGGAGAATACAGTGGCACTTTTCCAGAAAGCCTTATGCGTCCTCTGTAGCTAGGCCACTGAAAGAAGGAGGATGGCATTTTTTGTACCACTCTAGCCTGAGCTACTCCTCCTTAGAACTTGATGCCCTAACCTCGGCCTGAACTAGGACAACCAGCTGCACTTGTATAACTTATGGGACCTGCTCAACATGGAATCACTGCTCTGGGGTACGGGCCGCTGGAGTTTGCGCTCATACCCTAGCCTGAGATGTTGCCGTTACAAGTGGAATCAACCCCGCCTGAGCTAGATTACCAAATATGCTCAAGAATTGGGCGAGCGTCTCTTGAAGTGCAGGGGTAGCAACAAGCACCACAAGTGCCTACTTCCCAACTGAAGCTACCGGTGGCTCCTCTGTCGTAGCTCGTGCAGCTGCTCTGGCAACACTACATGCCCCTCCTTGTCCTCTCCCGGACCCTGACCGCGGCCCCAGCCCCGGCCTCTCGCGGCTCTATCAGGGGGCACAATATCTGATCGTCGGATCCAGAGGTGGATGTCCTCACCATCTATGAGAGAATAGAAAGACATAGATTTAGAAATCTAAAGTCAAGAAATTCGCATGATAAGGGATCAAATAAGTGAAGTTTCCTAACAGTTCCATAGCCTCTCGAAGATAAATACAAAAGTTTCTGTACCGATCCGTGAGATTCTACTATTCCTGCTTTTGACACGTAAAACCTATGTACCTAGGGCTTTGATACCAACTTGTCACTGACCAAATTTTCCTCTGTAGGATGTCGTGATGGAACGTAGTCTCTAAGAGTAGGTAAGCCTAACATTCAGGCAAAATTTAACTGAGAAAATGATAAAAACTTTCAAATAACTCAACAACTAACATAAAAGAACTCTGCAACTCAACAGAATAAAACTCCCAACATCGGGTGATACCATGTCCCAAGCTCTACAACAATATACTAAATATCCCCATACAACATTATCTATAAAAAGGGAAAATGAAATAGAACTAGGTGGAGGGTGACTCCGAGGCCCGCAGACGCCGGCAGGTATACCTTGAAGTCTCCATATCTAAACTCTACTCACTGGTGCCTAGGCTGGTAAGGCTACCTGGATCTACATAAAAGGATGTGCAAAAGTGTAGAATGAGTAGACAACAACGGTACCCAATAAGTGCTAACCTCGGTAGAGTAGTGATGAGGTCAGGTCAACACCCTACTAGAATAAATAAGAAAATTGAACAGGTATATGATAGTGTGATAATGATAAACAACAAAAATGAAACAATGAAGAAAATATACCAAGAATAGATACACTGAATTAAGGCAATTAAGGCATCACGAAAGTAAACAATGAATAATATGACAAGGAAACAAAGCAACAAACACACAAGTGATATAATTGAATGGTATTAGCAAGCATCACTACCGAGGTACTGCCTCACAGTCTCATATCACAAAACAAATCATAATCATTCCTTATATCACCGCGGGAGCCTTGCATTTAGTTTTGAAAATCATTTTTTCGAAATAGCTTCCCGTGTTTTAGCCCACCTTATCACACCGCGTGGCTTAAAGAAGTTCCTCCACTACCAACAAGCATATCAAGACCACCTTATCTCACCATATGCATTTCGACCCCAATCCTTAATCCACCACATGCGTATCAATATCACAACATATAACTTTCTGGTGGACACCACTATATCCACCAGAATCTCGAGGACTCTTGGCCTCCCTGTCATGTCTCCTGGCCTTGCAAACCCTCCAATCTCCATGTGATTTCTACCACCTGCTGGTATGGAATATCAGTCTCCAACTATCGAGCCATGCTGAATATAATACCATAGTTGAGCCTCTTGATAAATCGACGGACTCGATCTCTAATTGTGTAAACCAAGGCAGGTGCATATCTGGACAACTCACTAAACTTCAGAACATACTCTGATACGATCATAGAACCCTGGCACAACTGCTCAAACTGCTCGCGCCATGTATCCCAAAGGCTTCGGGGAACAAAACCTCAATGACATCTCTAAAAATTGAGCACATGTGAGTGAAGCTGCCTCGGTTGGGCTAGCCTCCTCCCAAGCCTGCCAAGACTAGTATGCTAGTCCCGATAGCTAGAAAGAAGTGAAAGAACCCCCGCTCGTCTTCACTATACCCATGTTATGGAGAATACAGTGGCACTTTTCCAGAAAGCCTTATGCGTCCTCTGTAGCTAGGCCACTGAAAGAAGGAGGATGGTATTTTTTGTACCACTCGAGCCTGAGCTACTCCTCCTTAGAAGTTGATGCCCTAACCTCGGCCTGAACTAGGACAACCAGCTGCACTTGTATAACTTATGGGACCTGCTCAACATGGAATCACTGCTCTGGGGTACGGGCCGCTGGAGTTTCAACCCCGCCTGAGCTAGATTACCAAATATGCTCAAGAATTGGGCGAGCGTCTCTTGAAGTGCAGGGGTAGCAACAAGCACCACAAGTGCCTACCTCCTAACTTAAGCTACCTGTGGCTCCTCTGTCGTAGCTCGTGCAGCTGCTCTGGCTACACTACATGCCCCTCCTTATCCTCTCCCGGACCCTGACTGCGGCCCCAGCCCCGCCCTCTCGCGGCTCTATCAGGGGGCACAATATCTGATCGTCGGATCCAGCGGTGGATGTCCTCACCATCTATGAGAGAATAGAAAGACATAGATTTAGAAATCTAAAGTCAAGAAATTCGCATGAGAAGGGATCAAATAAGTGAAGTTTCCTAACAGTTTCATAGCCTCTCGAAGATAAATACAAAAGTTTCTGTACCGATCCGTGAGATTCTACTATTCCTGCTTTTGACACGTAAAACCTATGTACCTAGGGCTTTGAAACCAACTTGTCACTGACCAAATTTTCCTCTGAAGGATGTCGTGATGGAACCTAGTCTCTAAGAGCAGGTAAGCCTAACATTCAGGCAGAATTTAACTGAGAAAATGATAAAAACTTTCAAATAACTCAACAACTAACATAAAAGAACTCTACAACTCAACATAATAAAACTCCCAACATCGGGTGATACCAAGTCCCAAGCTCTACAACAGTATACTAAATATCCACATACAACATTATCTATAAAAGGGGAAAATGAAATAGAACTAGGTAGAGGGTGACTCCGAGGGCCCACAGACGCCGGCAGGTATACCTTGAAGTCTCCATATCTAAACTCTACTCACCGGTGCCTAGGCTGGTAAGGCTACCTGGATCTGCATAAAAGGATGTGCAAAAGTGTAGAATGAGTAGACTACAACGGTACCCAATAAGTGCTAACCTCGGTAGAGTAGTGATGAGGTCAGGTCAACACCCTACTAGAATAAATAAGAAAATTGAACAGGTATATGATAGCGTGATAATGATAAACAACAAAGATGAAACAATGAAGAAAATATACCAAGAATAGATACACTGAATTAAGGCAATTAAGGCATCACGAAAGTAAACAATGAATAATATGACAAGGAAACAAAGCAACAAACACACAAGTGATATAATTGAATGGTATTAGCAAGCATCACTACCGAGGTACTTCCTCACAGTCTCATATCACAAAACAAATCATAATCATTCCTTATATCACCGCGGGAGCCTTGCATTTAGTTTTGAAAATCATTTTTTCGAAGTAGCTTCCCGTGTTTTAGCCCACCTTATCACACCGCGTGGCTTAAAGAAGTTCCTCTACTACCAACAAGCATATCAAGACCACCTTATCTCACCACATGCATTTCGACCCCAATCCTTAATCCACCACATGCGTATCAATATCACAACATATAACTTTCTGGTGGACACCACTATATCCACCAGAATCTCAATGACTCTTGGCCTCCCTGTCATGTCTCCTGGCCTTGCAAACCCTCCAATCTCCATGTGATTTCTACCACCTGCTGGTATGGAGTATCAGTCTCCAACTATCAAGCCATGCTGAATCTAATACCATAGTTGAGCCTCTTGATAAATCGACGGACTCGATCTCTAATTGTGTGAACCAAGGCAGGTGCATATCTGGACAACTCACTAAACTTCAGAACATACTCTGATATGATCATAGAACCCTGGCACAACTTCTCAAACTGCTCGCGCCATGTATCCCAAAGGCTTCGGGGAACAAAATCTCAATAACATCTCTAAAAATTGAGCCCATGTGAGTGAAGCTGCCTCGGTTGGGCTATCCTCCTCCCAAGCCCGCCAAGACTAGTATGCTAGTCCCGATAGCTAGAAAGAAGTGAAAGAACCCCCGCTCGTCTTCACTATATGTATGTTATGGAGAATACAGTGGCACTTTTCCAGAAAGCCTTATGCGTCCTCTGTAGCTAGGCCACTGAAAGAAGGAGGATGGTATTTTTTGTACCACTCGAGCCTGAGCTACTCCTCCTTGGAAGTTGATGTCCTAACCTCGGCCTGAACTAGGACAACCAACTGCACTTGTATAACTTATGGGACCTGCTCAACATGGAATCACTGCTCTGGGGTACGGGCCGCTGGAGTTTGCGCTCCTACCCTAGCCTGAGATGTTGCCGTTGCAAGTGGAATCAACCCCGCCTGAGCTAGATTACCAAATATGCTCAAGAATTGGGCGAGCATCTCTTGAAGTGCAGGGGTAGCAACAAGCACCACAAGTTCCTACCTCCCAACTGAAGCTACCGGTGGCTCCTCTGTTGTAGCTCGTGCAGCTGCTCTGGCTACACTACATGCCCCTCCTTGTCCTCTCCCGGACCCTGACCGTGGCCCCAGCCCCGGCCTCTCGCGGCTCTATCAGGGGGCACAATATCTGAGAGTCGGATCCAGCGGTGGATGTCCTCACCATCTATGAGAGAATAGAAAGACATAGATTTAGAAATCTAATGTCAAGAAATTCGCATGATGAGGGATCAAATAAGTGAAGTTTCCTAACAGTTCCATAGCCTCTCGAAGATAAATACAAAAGTTTCTGTACCGATCCGTGAGATTCTACTATTCCTGATTTTGACATGTAAAACCTACGTACCTAGGGCTTTGATACCAACTTGTCACTGACCAAATTTTCCTCTGTTGGATGTCGTGATGGAACCTAGTCTCTAAGAGTAGGTAAGCCTACAATTCAGGTAGAATTTAACTGTGAAAATGATAAAAACTTTAAAATAACTCAACAACTAACATAAAATAACTCTGCAACTCAACAGAATAAAATTCCCAACATCGGGTGATACCAAGTCCCAAGCTCTACAACAGTATACTAAATATCCACATACAACATTATCTATAAAAAGGGAAAATGAAATAGAACTAGGTAGAGGGTGACTCCGAGGCCCGCAGACGCCGGCAGGTATACCTTGAAGTCTCCATATCTAAAATCTACTCACCGGTGCCTAGGCTGGTAAGGCTACCTGGATCTGCATAAAAGGATGTGCAAAAGTGTAGAATGAGTAGACTACAATGGTACCCAATAAGTGCTAACCTCGATAGAGTAGTGATGAGGTCAGGTCAACACCCTACTAGAATAAATAAGAAAATTGAACAGGTATATGATAGTGTGATAATGATAAACAACAAAAATGAAACAATGAAGAAAATATACCAAGAATAGATACACTGAATTAAGGCAATTAAGGCATCACAAAATTAAACAATGAATAATATGACAAGGAAACAAAGCAACAAACACACAAGTGATATAATTGAATGGTATTAGCAAGCATCACTACCGAGGTACTGCCTCACAGTCTCATATCACAAAACAAATCATAATCATTCCTTATATCACCGCGGGAGCCTTGCATTTAGTTTTGAAAATCATTTTTTCGAAATAGCTTCCCGTGTTTTAGCCCACCTTATCACACCGCGTGGCTTAAAGAAGTTCCTCTACTACCAACAAGCATATCAAGACCACCTTATCTCACCATATGCATTTCGACCCCAATCCTTAATCCACCACGTGCGTATCAATATCACAACATATAACTTTCTGGTGGACACCACTATATCCACCAGAATCTCGAGGACTCTTGGCCTCCCTGTCATGTCTCCTGGCCTTGCAACCCTCCAATCTCCATGTGATTTCTACCACCTGCTGGTATGGAATATCAGTCTCCAACTATCGAGCCATGCTGAATCTAATACCATAGTTGAGCCTCTTGATAAATCGACGGACTCGATCTCTAATTGTGTAAACCAAGGCAGGTGCATATCTGGACAACTCTCTAAACTTCAGAACATACTCTGATACGATCATAGAACCCTCGCACAACTGCTCAAACTGCTCGCGCCATGTATCCCAAAGGCACCGGGGAACAAAATATCAATAACATCTCTAAAAATTGAGCCCATGTGAGTGAAGCTGCCTCGGTTGGGCTAGCCTCCTCCCAAGCCCGCCAAGACTAGTATGCTAGTCCCGATAGCTAGAAAGAAGTGAAAGAACCCCCGCTCGTCTTCACTATGCCCATGTTATGGAGAATACAGTGGCACTTTTCCAGAAAGCCTTATGCGTCCTCTGTAGCTAGGCCACTGAAAGAAGGAGGATGGTATTTTTTGTACCACTCGAGCCTGAGCTACTCCTCCTTAGAAGTTGATGCCCTAACCTCAGCCTGAACTAGGACAACCAGCTGCACTTGTATATCCTATAGGACCTGCTCAACATGGAATCACTGCTCTGGGGTACGGGCCGCTGGAGTTTGCGCTCCTACCCTAGCCTGAGATGTTGCCGTTGCAAGTGGAATCAACCCCGCCTGAGCTAGAGTACCAAATATGCTCAAGAATTGGGCGAGCGTCTCTTGAAGTGCAGGGGTAGCAACAAGCACCACAAGTGCCTACCTCCCAACTGAAGCTACCGGTGGCTCCTCTGTCGTAGCTCATGCAGCTGCTCTGGCTACACTACATGCCCCTCCTTGTCCTCTCCCGGACCCTGACCGCGGCCCCAGCCCATGCCTCTCGCG
The DNA here is from genome assembly GCF_000715075.1 of Nicotiana tabacum. Taxonomy (NCBI): domain Eukaryota; kingdom Viridiplantae; phylum Streptophyta; class Magnoliopsida; order Solanales; family Solanaceae; genus Nicotiana; species Nicotiana tabacum. The sequence goes on from NC_134091.1 coordinate 3,686,073, forward strand.
GCTCTATCAGGGGGCACAATATCTGATCGTCGTATCCAGCGGTGGATGTCCTCACCATCTATGAGAGAATAGAAAGTCAAAGATTTAGAAATCTAAAGTCAAGAAATTCGCATGATAAGGGATCAAATAAGTGAAGTTTCCTAATAGTTCCATAGCCTCTCGAAGATAAATACAAAAGTTTCTGTACCGATACGTGAGATTCTACTATTCCTGCTTTTGACACGTAAAACCTATGTACCTAGGACTCTGATACCAACTTGTCACTGACCAAAGTTTCCTCTGTAGGATGTCGTGATGGAAACTAGTCTCTAAGAGTAGGTAAGCCTAACATTCAGGCAGAATTTAACTGAGAAAATGATAAAAACTTTCAAATAACTCAACAACTTACATAAAAGAACTCTACAACTCAACAGAATAAAACTCCCAACATCGGGTGATACCAAGTCCCAAGCTCTACAACAGTATACTAAATATCCCCATACAACATTATCTATAAAAAGGGAAAATGAAATAGAACTAGGTAGAGGGTGACTCCGAGGCCCACAGACGCCGGCAGGTATACCTTGAAGTCTCCATATCTAAACTCTACTCACCGGTGCCTAGGCTGGTAAGGCTACCTGGATCTGCATAAAAGGATGTGCAAAAGTGTAGAATGAGTAGACTACAACGGTACCCAATAAGTGCTAACCTCGGTAGAGTAGTGATGAGGTCAGGTCAACACCCTAAAAGTATAAATAAGAAAATTGAACAGGTATATGATAGTGTGATAATGATAAACAACAAAAATGAAACAATGAAGAAAATATACCAAGAATAGATACACTGAATTAAGGCAATTAAGGAATCACGAAAGTAAACAATGAATAATATGACAAGGAAACAAAGCAACAAACACACAAGTGATATAATTGAATGGTATTAGCAAGCATCACTACCGAGGTACTGCCTCACAGTCTCATATCACAAAACAAATCATAATCATTCCTTATATCACCGCGGGAGCCTTGCATTTAATTTTGAAAATCATTTTTTCGAAATAGCTTCCCGTGTTTTAGCCCACCTTATCACACCGCGTGGCTTAAAGAAATTCCTCTACTACCAACAAGCATATCAAGACCACCTTCTCTCACCATATGCATTTCGACCCCAATCCTTAATCCACCACATGCGTATCAATATCACAACATATAACTTTCTGGTGGACACCACTATATCCACCAGAATCGCGAGGACTCTTGGCCTCGCTGTCATGTCTCCTGGCCTTGCAAACCCTCCAATCTCCATGTGATTTCTACCACCTGCTGGTATGGAGTATCAGTCTCCAACTATCGAGCCATGCTGAATCTAATACCATAGTTGAGCCTCTTGATAAATCGACGGACTCGATCTCTAATTGTGTAAACCAAGGCAGGTGCATATCTGGACAACTCACTAAACTTCAGAACATACTCTGATACGATCATAGAACCCTGGCCTAATTGCTCAAACTGCTCGCGCCATGTATCCCAAAGGCTTCGGGGAACAAAATCTCAATAACAACTCTAAAAATTGAGCCCATGTGAGTGAAGCTGCCTCGGTTGGGCTAACCCCTTCCCAAGCCCGCGAAGACTAGTATGCTAGTCCCGATAGCTAGAAAGAAGTGAAAGAACCCCCGCTCGTCTTCACTATACCCATGTTATGGAGAATACAGTGGCACTTTTCCAGAAAGCCTTATGCGTCCTCTGTAGCTAGGCCACTGAAAGAAGGAGGATGATATTTTTTGTACCACTCGAGCCTGAGCTACTCCTCCTTAGAAGTTGATGCCCTAACCTCGGCCTGAACTAGGACAACCAGCTGCACTTGTATAACTTATGGGACCTGCTCAACATGGAATCACTGCTATGGGGTACGGGCCGCTGGAGTTTGCGCTCCTACCCTCGCCTGAGATGTTGTCGTTGCAAGTGGAATCAACCCCGCCTGAGCTAGATTACCAAATATGCTTAAGAATTGGGCGAGCGTCTCTTGAAGTGCAGGGGTAGCAACAAGCACCACAAGTGCCTACCTCCCAACTGAAGCTACCGGTGGCTCCTCTGTCATAGCTCGTGCAGCTGCTCTGGCTACACTACATGCCCCTCCTTGTCCTCTCCCGGACCCTAACCGTGGCCCCAGCCCCAGCCTCTCGCGGCTCTATCAGGGGGCACAATATCTGATCGTCGGATCCAGCGGTGGATGTCCTCACCATCTATGAGAGAATAGAAAGACATAAATTTAGAAATCTAAAGTCAAGAAATTCGCATGATAAGGGATCAAATAAGTGAAGTTTCCTAACAGTTCCATAGCCTCTCGAAGATAAATACAAAAGTTTCTGTACCGATCCGTGAGATTCTACTATTCCTGCTTTTTACACGTAAAACCTATGTACCTAGGGCTTTGATACCAACTTGTCACTGACCAAATTTTCCTCTGTAGGATGTAGTGATGGAACCTAGACTCTAAGAGTAGGTAAGCCTAACATTCAGGCAGAATTTAACTGAGAAAATGATAAAAACTTTCAAATAACTCAACAACTAACATAAAAGAACTCTACAACTCAACAGAATAAAACGCCCAACATCGGGTGATACCAAGTCCCAAGCTCTACAACAGTATACTAAATATCCCCATACAACATTATCTATAAAAAGTGAAAATGAAATAGAACTAGGTAGAGGGTGACTCCGAGGCCCACAGACGCCGGCAGGTATACCTTGAAGTCTCCATATCTAAACTCTACTCACCGGTGCCTAGGCTGGTAAGGCTACCTGGATCTGCATAAAAGGATGTGCAAAAGTGTAGAATGAGTAGACTACAACGGTACCCAATAAGTGCTAACCTCGGTAGAGTAGTGATGAGGTCAGGTCAACACCCTACTAGAATAAATAAGAAAATTGAACATGTATATGATAGTGTGATAATGATAAACAACCAAAATGAAACAATGAAGAAAATATACCAAGAAAAGATACACTGAATTAAGGCAATTAAGGCATCACGAAAGTAAACAATGAATAATATGACAAGGAAACAAAGCAACAAACACACAAGTGATATAATTGAATGGTATTAGCAAGCATCACTACCGAGGTACTGCCTCACAGTCTCATATCACAAAACAAATCATAATCATTCCTTATATCACCGCGGGAGCCTTGCATTTAGTTTTGAAAATCATTTTTTCGAAATAGCTTCCCGTGTTTTAGCCCACCTTATCACACCTCGTGGCTTCAAGTAGTTCATCTACTACCAACAAGCATATCAAGACCACCTTATCTCACCACATGCATTTCGACCCCAATCCTTAATCCACCACATGCGTATCAATATCACAACATATAACTTTCTGGTGGACACCACTATATCCACCAGAATCTCGAGGACACTTGGCCTCCCTGTCATGTCTCCTGGCCTTGCAAACCCTCCAATCTCCATGTGATTTCTACCACCTGCTGGTATGGAGTATCACTCTCCAACTATCGAGCCATGCTGAATCTAATACCATAGTTGAACCTCTAGATAAATCGACGGACTCGATCTCTAATTGTGTAAACCAAGGCAGGTGCATATCTGGACAACTCACTAAACTTCAGAACATACTATGATACGATCATAGAACCCTGGCACAACTGCTCAAACTGCTCGCGCCATGTATCCCAAAGGCTTCGGGGAACAAAATCTCAATAACATCTCTAAAAATTGAGCCCATGTGAGTGAAGCTGCCTCGGTTGGGCTAGCCTCCTCCCAAGCCCGCCAAGACTAGTATGCTAGTCCCGATAGCTAGAAAGAAGTGAAAGAACCCCCGCTCTTCTTCACTATACCCATGTTATGGAGAATACAGTGGCACTTTTCCAGAAAGCCTTATGCGTCCTCTGTAGCTAGGCCACTAAAAGAAGGAGGATGGTATTTTTGTACCACTCGAGCCTGAGCTTCTCCTCCTTAGAAGTTGATGCCCTAACCTCGGCCTGAACTAGGACAACAAGCTGCACTTGTATAACCTATGGGACCTGCTCAACATGGAATCACTCCTCTGGGGTACGGGCCGCTGGAGTTTGCGCTCCTACCCTAGCCTGAGATGTTGCCGTTGCAAGTGGAATCAACCCCGCCTAAGCTAGATTACCAAATATGCTCAAGAATTGGGCGAGCGTCTCTTGAAGTGCAGGGGTAGCAACAAGCACCACAAGTGCCTAGCTCCCAACTGAAGCTACCGGTGGCTCCTCTGTCATAGCTCGTGCAGCTGCTCTGGCTGCACTACATGCCCCTCCTTGTCCTCTCCCGGTCCCTGACCGCGGCCCCAGCCCCGGCCTCTCGCGGCTCTATCAGAGGGCACAATATCTGATCGTCGGATCCAGCGGTGGATGTCCTCACCATCTATGAGAGAATAGAAAGACATAGATTTAGAAATCTAAAGTCAAGAAATTCGCATGATAAGGGATCAAATAAGTTAAGTTTCCTAACAGTTCCATAGCCTCTCGAAGATAAATACAAAAGTTTCTGTACCGATCCGTGAGATTCTACTATTCCTGCTTTTGACACGTAAAACCTATGTACCTAGGGCTTTGATACCAACTTGTCACTGACCAAATTTTCCTCTGTAGGATGTAGTGATGGAACCTAGTCTCTAAGAGTAGGTAAGCCTAACATTCAGGCAGAATTTAACTGAGAAAATGATAAAAACTTTCAAATAACTCAACAACTAACATAAAAGAACTCTACAACTCAACAGAATAAAACTCCCAACATCGGGTGATACCAAGTCCCAAGCTCTACAACAGTATACTAAATATCCCCATACAACATTATCTATAAAAAGGGAAAATGAAATAGAACTAGGTAGAGGGTGACTCCGAGGCCCACAGACGCCAGCAGGTATACCTTGAAGTATCCATATCTAAACTCTACTCACCGGTTCCTAGGCTGGTAAGGCTACCTGGATCTGCATAAAAGGATGTGCAAAAGTGTAGAATGAGTAGACTACAACGGTACCCAATAAGTGCTAACCTCGGTAGAGTAGTGATGAGGTCAGGTCAACACCCTACTAGAATAAATAAGAAAATTGAACATGTATATGATAGTGTGATAATGATAAACAACCAAAATGAAACAATGAAGAAAATATACCAAGAATAGATACACTGAATTAAGGCAATTAAGGCATCACGAAAGTAAACAATGAATAATATGACAAGGAAACAAAGCAACAAACACACAAGTGATATAATTCAATGGTATTAGCAAGCATCACTACCGAGGTACTGCCTCACAGTCTCATATCACAAAACAAATCATAATCATTCCTTATATCACCGCGGGAGCCTTGCATTTAGTTTTGAAAATTATTTTTTCGAAATAGCTTCCCGTGTTTTAGCCCACCTTATCACACCGCGTGGCTTAAAGAAGTTCCTCTACTACCAACAAGCATATCAAGACCACCTTATCTCACCACATGCATTTCGACCCCAATCCTTAATCCACCACATGCGTATCAATATCACAACATATAACTTTCTGGTGGACACCACTATATCCACCAGAATCTCGAGGACTCTTGGCCTCCCTGTCATGTCTCCTGGCCTTGCAATCCCTCCAATCTCCATGTGATTTCTACCACCTGCTGGTGTGGAGTATCAGTCTCCAACTATCGAGCCATGCTGAATCTAATACCATAGTTGAGCCTCTTGATAAATCGACGGACTCGATCTCTAATTGTGTAAACCAAGGCAGGTGCATATCTAGACAACTCACTAAACTTCAGAACATACTCTGATACGATCATAGAACCCTGGCACAACTGCTCAAACTGCTCGCGCCATGTATCCCAAAGGCTTCGGGGAACAAAATCTCAATAACATCTCTAAAAATTGAGCCCATGCGAGTGAAGCTGCCTCGGTTGGGCTAGCCTCCTCCCAAGCCCGCCAAGACTAGTATGCTAGTCCCGATAGCTAGAAAGAAGTGAAAGAACCCCCGCTCGTCTTCACTATACCCATGTTATGGAGAATACAGTGGCACTTTTCCAGAAAGCCTTATGCGTCCTCTGTAGCTAGGCCACTGAAAGAAGGAGGATGGTATTTTTGTACCACTCGAGCCTGAGCTACTCCTCCTTAGAAGTTGATGCCCTAACCTCGGCCTGAACTAGGTCAACCAGTTGCACTTGTATATCCTATGGGACCTGCTCAACATGGAATCACTGCTCTGGGGTACGGGCCGCTGGAGTTTGCGCTCCTACCCTAGCCTGAGATGTTGCCGTTGCAAGTGGAATCAACCCCGCCTGAGCTAGATTACCAAATATGCTCAAGAATTGGGCGAGCATCTCTTGAAGTGCAGGGGTAGCAACAAGCACCACAAGTGCCTACCTCCCAACTGAAGCTACCGGTGGCTCCTCTGTCGTAGCTCGTGCAGCTGCTCTGGCTACACTACATGCCCCTCCTTGTCCTCACCCGGACCCTGACCGCGGCCCCAGCCCCGGCCTCTCGCGGCTCTATCAGGGGGCACAATATCTGATCGTCAGATCCAGCGGTGGATGTCCTCACCATCTATGAGAGAATAGAAAGACATAGATTTAGAAATCTAAAGTCAAGAAATTCGCATGATAAGGGATCAAATAAGTGAAGTTTCCTAACAGTTTCATAGCCTCTCGAAGATAAATACAAAAGTTTCTGTACCGATCCGTGAGATTCTACTATTCCTGCTTTTGACACGTAAAACCTATGTACCTAGGACTCTGATACCAACTTGTCACTGACCAAAGTTTCCTCTGTAAGATGTCGTGATGGAACGTAGTCTCTAAGAGTAGGTAAGCCTAACATTCAGGCAGAATTTAACTGAGAAAATGATAAAAACTTTCAAATAACTCAACAACTAACATAAAAGAACTCTACAACTCAACAGAATAAAACTCCCAACATCGGGTGATACCAAGTCCCAAGCTCTACAACAGTATACTAAATATCCCCATACAACATTATCTATAAAAAGGGAAAATGAAATAGAACTAGGTAGAGGGTGACTCCGAGGCCCACAGACGCCGGCAGGTATACCTTGAAGTCTCCATATCTAAACTCTACTCACCGGTTCCTAGGCTGGTAAGGCTACCTAGATCTACATAAAAGGATGTGCAAAAGTGTAGAATGAGTAGACTACAACGGTACCCAATAAGTGCTAACCTTGGTAGAGTAGTGATGAGGTCAGGTCAACACCCTACTAGAATAAATAAGAAAATTGAACATGTATATGATAGTGTGATAATGATAAACAACCAAAATGAAACAATGAAGAAAATATACCAAGAATAGATACACTGAATTAAGGCAATTAAGGCATCACGAAAGTAAACAATGAATAATATGACAAGGAAACAAAGCAACAAACACACAAGTGATATAATTCAATGGTATTAGCAAGCATCACTACCGAGGTACTGCCTCACAATCTCATATCACAAAACAAATCATAATCATTCCTTATATCACCGCGGGAGCCTTGCATTTAGTTTTGAAAATCATTTTTTCGAAATAGCTTCCCGTGTTTTAGCCCACCTTATCACACCGCGTGGCTTAAAGAAGTTCCTCTACTACCAACAAGCATATCAAGACCACCTTATCTCACCACATGCATTTCGACCCCAATCCTTAATCCACCACATGCGTATCAATATCACAACATATAACTTTCTGGTGGACACCACTATATCCACCAGAATCTCGAGGACTCTTGGCCTCCCTGTCATGTCTCCTGGCCTTGCAAACCCTCCAATCTCCGTGTGATTTCTACCACCTGCTGGTATGGAGTATCAGTCTCCAACTATCGAGCCATGCTGAATCTAATACCATAGTTGAGCCTCTTGATAAATCGACGGACTCGATCTCTAATTGTGTAAACCAAGGCAGGTGTATATCTGGACAACTCACTAAACTTCAGAACATACTTTGATACGATCATAAAACCCTGGCACAACTGCTCAAACTGCTCGCACCATGTATCCCAAAGGCTTCGGGGAACAAAATCACAATAACATCTCTAAAAATTGAGCCCATGTGAGTGAAGCTACATCGGTTTGGCTAGCCTCCTCCCAAGCCCGCCAAGACTAGTATGCTAGTCCCGATAGCTAGAAAGAAGTGAAAGAACCCCCGCTCGTCTTCACTATACCTATGTTATGGAGAATACAGTGGCACTTTTCCAGAAAGCCTTATGCGTCCTCTGTAGCTAGGCCACTGAAAGAAGGAGGATGGTATTTTTTGTACCACTCGAGCCTGAGCTACTCCTCCTTAGAAGTTGATGCCCTAACCTCGGCCTGAACTAGGACAACCAGCTGCACTTGTATATCCTATGGGACCTGCTCAACATGGAATCACTGCTCTGGGGTACGGGCCGCTGGAGTTTGCGCTCCTACCCTAGCCTGAGATGTTGCCGTTGCAAGTGGAATCAACCCCGTCTGAGCTAGATTACCAAATATGCTCAAGAATTGGGCGAGCGTCTCTTGAAGTGCAGGGATAGCAACAAGCACCACAAGTGCCTACCTCCCAACTGAAGCTACCGGTGGCTCCTCTGTCGTAGCTCGTGCAGCTGCTCTGGCTACACTACATGCCCCTCCTTGTCCTCTCCCGGACCCTGACCGCGGCCCCAGCCCCGGCCTCTCGCGGCTCTATCAGGGGGCACAATATCTGATCGTCGGATCCAGCGGTGGATGTCCTCACCATCTATGAGAGAATAGAAAGACATAGATTTAGAAATCTAAAGTCAAGAAATTCGCATGATAAAGGATCAAATAAGTGAAGTTTCCTAACAGTTCCATAGCCTCTCGAAGATAAATACAAAAGTTTCTGTACCGATCCGTGAGATTATACTATTCCTGCTTTTGACACGTAAAACCTATGTACCTAGGACTCTGATACCAACTTGTCACTGACCAAAGTTTCCTCTGTAGGATGTCGTGATGGAACGTAGTCTCTAAGAGTAGGTAAGCCTAACATTCAGGCAGAATTTAACTGAGAAAATGATAAAAACTTTCAAATAACTCAACAACTAACATAAAAGAACTCTGCAACTCAACAGAATAAAACTCCCAACATCGGGTGATACCAAGTCCCAAGCTCTACAACAGTATACTAAATATCCCCATACAACATTATCTATAAAAAGGGAAAATGAAATAGAACTAGGTAGAGGGTGACTCCGAGGCCCACAGACGCCGGCAGGTATACCTTGAAGTCTCCATATCTAAACTCTACTCACCGGTTCCTAGGCTGGTAAGGCTACCTGGATCTGCATAAAAGGATGTGCAAAAGTGTAGAATGAGTAGACTACAACGGTGCCCAATAAGTGCTAACCTCGGTAGAGTAGTGATGAGGTCAGGTCAACACCCTACTAGAATAAATAAGAAAATTAGACATGTATATGATAGTGTGATAATGATAAACAACCAAAATGAAACAATGAAGAAAATATACAAAGAATATATACACTGAATTAAGGCAATTAAGGCATCACGAAAGTAAACAATGACTAATATGACAAGGAAACAAAGCAACAAACACACAAGTGATATAATTCAATGGTATTAGCAAGCATCACTACCGAGGTACTGCCTCACAATCTCATATCACTAAACAAATCATAATCATTCCTTATATCACCGCGGGAGCCTTGCATTTAGTTTTGAAAATCATTTTTCGAAATAGCTTCCCGTGTTTTAGCCCACCTTATCACACCGCGTGGCTTAAAGAAGTTCCTCTACTACCAACAAGCATATCAAGACCACCTTATCTCACCACATGCATTTCGACCCCAATTCTTAATCCACCACATGTGTATCAATATCACAACATATAATTTTCTGGTGGACACCACTATATCCACCAGAATCTCGAGGATTCTTGGCCTCCCTGTCATGTCTCCTGGCCTTGCAAACCCTCCAATCTCCATGTGATTTCTACCACCTGCTGGTATGGAGTATCAGTCTCCAACTATCGAGCCATGCTGAATCTAATACCATAGTTGAGCCTCTTGATAAATCGACGGACTCGATCTCTAATTGTGTAAACCAAGGCAGGTGTATATCTGGACAACTCACTAAACTTCAGAACATACTTTGATACGATCATAGAACCCTGGCACAACTGCTCAAACTGCTCGCGCCATGTATCCCAAAGGCTTCGGGGAACAAAATCTCAATAACATCTCTAAAAATTGAGCCCATGTGAGTGAAGCTGCCTCGGTTCGGCTAGCCTCCTCCCAAGCACGCCAAGACTAGTATGCTAGTCCCGATAGCTAGAAAGAAGTGAAAGAACCCCCGCTCGTCTTCACTATACCCATGTTATGGAGAATACAGTGGCACTTTTCCAGAAAGCCTTATGCGTCCTCTGTAGCTAGGCCACTGAAAGAAGGAGGATGGTATTTTTTGTACCACTCGAGCCTGAGCTACTCCTCCTTAGAAGTTGATGCCCTAACCTCGGCCTGAACTAGGACAACCAGCTGCACTTGTATATCCTATGGGACCTGCTCAACATGGAATCACTGCTCTGGGGTACGGGCCGCTGGAGTTTGCGCTCCTACCCTAGCCTGAGATGTCGCCGTTGCAAGTGGAATCAACCCCGCCTGAGCTAGATTACCAAATATGCTCAAGAATTGGGCGAGCGTCTCTTGAAGTGCAGGGATAGCAACAAGCACCACAAGTGCCTACCTCCCAACTGAAGCTACCGGTGGCTCCTCTGTCGTAGCTCGTGCAGCTGCTCTGGCTACACTACATGCCCCTCCTTGTCCTCTCCCGGACCCTGACCGCGGCCCCAGCCCCGGCCTCTCGCGGCTCTATCAGGGGGCACAATATCTGATCGTCGGATCCAGCGGTGGATGTCCTCACCATCTATGAGAGAATAGAAAGACATAGATTTAGAAATCTAAAGTCAAGAAATTCGCATGATAAAGGATCAAATAAGTGAAGTTTCCTAACAGTTCCATAGCCTCTCGAAGATAAATACAAATGTTTCTGTACCGATCCGTGAGATTATACTATTCCTGCTTTTGACACGTAAAACCTATGTACCTAGGACTCTGATACCAACTTGTCACTGACCAAAGTTTCCTCTGTAGGATGTCGTGATGGAACGTAGTCTCTAAGAGTAGGTAAGCCTAACATTCAGGCAGAATTTAACTGAGAAAATGATAAAAACTTTCAAATAACTCAACAACTAACATAAAAGAACTCTGCAACTCAATAGAATAAAACTCCCAACATCCGGTGATACCAAGTCCCAAGCTCTACTACAGTATACTAAATATCCCCATACAACATTATCTATAAAAAGGGAAAATGAAATAGAACTAGGTAGAGGGTGACTCCGAGGCCCACAGACGCCGGCAGGTATACCTTGAAGTCTCCATATCTAAACTCTACTCACCGGTTCCTAGGCTAGTAAGGCTACCTGGATCTGCATAAAAGGATGTGCAAAAGTGTAGAATGAGTAGACTACAACGGTGCCCAATAAGTGCTAACCTCGGTAGAGTAGTGATGAGGTCAGGTCAACACCCTACTAGAATAAATAAGAAAATTTGAACATGTATATGATAGTGTGATAATGATAAACAACCAAAATGAAACAATGAAGAAAATATACCAAGAATAGATACACTGAATTAAGGCAATTAAGGCATCACGAAAGTAAACAATGAATAATATGACAAGGAAACAAAGCAACAAACACACAAGTGATATAATTCAATGGTATTAGCAAGCATCACTACCGAGGTACTGCCTCACAGTCTCATATCACAAAACAAATCATAATCATTCCTTATATCACGCGGGAGCCTTGCATTTAGTTTTGAAAATCATTTTTTCGAAATAGCTTCCCGTGTTTTAGCCCACCTTATCACACCGCGTGGCTTAAAGAAGTTCCTCTACTACCAACAAGCATATCAAGACCACCTAATCTCACCACATGCATTTCGACCCCAATCCTTAATCCACCACATGCGTATCAATATCACAACATATAACTTTCTGGTGGACACCACTATATCCACCAGAATCTCGAGGACTCTTGGCCTCCCTGTCATGTCTCCTGGCCTTGCAAACCCTCCAATCTCCATGTGATTTCTACCAACTGCTGGTATGGAGTATCAGTCTCCAACTATCGAGCCATGCTGAATCTAATACCATAGTTGAGCCTCTAGATAAATCGACGGACTCGATCTCTAATTGTGTAAACCAAGGCAGGTGCATATCTGGACAACTCACTAAACTTCAGAACATACTCTGATACGATCATAGAACCCTGGCACAACTGCTCAAACTGCTCGCGCCATGTATCCCAAAGGCTTCGGGGAACAAAATCTCAATAACATCTCTAAAAATTGAGCCCATGTGAGTGAAGCTGCCTCGGTTGGGCTAGCCTCCTCCCAAGCCCGCCAAGACTAGTATGCTAGTCCCGATAGCTAGAAAGAAGTGAAAGAACCCCCGCTCGTCTTCACTATACCCATGTTATGGAGAATACAGTGGCACTTTTCCAGAAAGCCTTATGCGTCCTCTGTAGCTAGGACACTGAAAGAAGGAGGATGGTATTTTTTGTACCACTCGAGCCTGAGCTACTCCTCCTTAGAAGTTGATGCCCTAACCTCGGCCTGAACTAGGACAACCAGCTGCACTTGTATATCCTATGGGACCTGCTCAACATGGAATCACTGCTCTGGGGTACGGGCCGCTGGAGTTTGCGCTCCTACCCTAGCCTGAGATGTCGCCGTTGCAAGTGGAATCAACCCCGCCTGAGCTAGATTACCAAATATGCTCAAGAATTTGGGCGAGCGTCTCTTGAAGTGCAGGGATAGCAACAAGCACCACAAGTGCCTACCTCCCAACTGAAGCTACCGGTGGCTCCTCTGTCGTAGCTCGTGCAGCTGCTCTGGCTACACTACATGCCCCTCCTTGTCCTCTCCCGGACCCTGACCGCGGCCCCAGCCCCGGCCTCTCGCGGCTCTATCAGGGGGCACAATATCTGATCGTCGGATCCAGCGGTGGATGTCCTCACCATCTATGAGAGAATAGAAAGACATAGATTTAGAAATCTAAAGTCAAGAAATTCGCATGATAAGGGATCGAATAAGTGAAGTTTCCTAACAGTTCCATTGCCTCTCGAAGATAAATATAAAAGTTTCTGTACCGATCCGTGAGATTCTACTATTCCTGCTTTTGACACGTAAAACCTATGTACCTAGGACTCTGATACCAACTTGTCACTGACCAAAGTTTCCTCTGTAGGATGTCGTGATGGAACGTAGTCTCTAAGAGTAGGTAAGCCTAACATTCAGGCAGAATTTAACTGAGAAAATGATAAAAACTTTCAAATAACTCAACAACTAACATAAAAAAACTCTGCAACTCAACAGAATAAAACTCCCAACATCCGGTGATACCAAGTCCCAAGCTCTACAACAGTATACTAAATATCCCCATACAACATTATCTATAAAAAGGGAAAATGAAATAGAACTAGGTAGAGGGTGACTCCGAGGCCCGAAGACGCCGGCAGGTATACCTTGAAGTCTCCATATCTAAACTCTACTCACCGGTGCCTAGGTTGGTAAGGCTACCTGGATCTGCATAAAAAGATGTGCAAAAGTGTAGAATGAGTAGACTACAACGGTACCCAATAAGTGCTAACCTCGGTAGAGTAGTGATGAGGTCAGGTCAACACCCTACTAGAATAAATAAGAAAATTAAACATGTATATGATAGTGTGATAATGATAAACAACCAAAATGAAACAATGAAGAAAATATACCAAGAATAGATACACTGAATTAAGGCAATTAAGGCATCACGAAAGTAAACAATGAATAATATGACAAGGAAACAAAGCAACAAACACACAAGTGATATAATTCAATGGTATTAGCAAGCATCACTACCGAGGTACTGCCTCACAGTCGCATATCACAAAACAAATCATAATCATTCCTTATATCACCGCGGGAGCCTTGCATTTAGTTTTGAAAATCATTTTTTCGAAATAGCTTCCCGTGTTTTAGCCCACCTTATCACACCGCGTGGCTTAAAGAAGTTCCTCTACTACCAACAAGCATATCAAGACCACCTAATCTCACCACATGCATTTCGACCCCAATCCTTAATCCACCACATGCGTATCAATATCACAACATATAACTTTCTGGTGGACACCACTATATCCACCAGAATCTCGAGGACTCTTGGCCTCCCTGTCATGTCTCCTGGCCTTGCAAACCCTCCAATCTCCATGTGATTTCTACCAACTGCTGGTATGGAGTATCAGTCTCCAACTATCGAGCCATGCTGAATCTAATACCATAGTTGAGCCTCTAGATAAATCGACGGACTCGATCTCTAATTGTGTAAACCAAGGCAGGTGCATATCTGGACAACTCACTAAACTTCAGAACATACTATGATACGATCATAGAACCCTGGCACAACTGCTCAAACTGCTCGCGCCATGTATCCCAAAGGCTTCGGGGAACAAAATCTCAATAACATCTCTAAAAATTGAGCCCATGTGAGTGAAGCTGCCTCGGTTGGGCTAGCCTCCTCCCAAGCCCGCCAAGACTAGTATGCTAGTCCCGATAGCTAGAAAGAAGTGAAAGAACCCCCGCTCGTCTTCACTATACCCATGTTATGGAGAATACAGTGGCACTTTTCCAGAAAGCCTTGTGCGTCCTCTGTAGCTAGGCCACTGAAAGAAGGAGGATGGTATTTTTTGTACCACTCAAGCCTGAGCTACTCCTCCTTAGAAGTTGATGCCCTAACTTCGGTCTGAACTGGGACAACCAGCTGCACTTGTATAACCTATGGGACCTGCTCAACATGGAATCACTGCTCTGGGGTACGGGCCGCTGGGGTTTGAGCTCCTACCCTAGCCTGAGATGTTGCCGTTGCAAGTGGAATCAACCCCGCCTGATCTAGATTGCCAAATATGCTCAAGAATTGGGCGAGCGTCTCTTGAAGTGCAGGGGTAGCAACAAGCACCACAAGTGCCTACCTCCCAATTGAAGCTACCGGTGGCTCCTCTGTCGTAGCTCGTGCAGCTGCTCTGGCTACACTACATGCCCCTCCTTGTCCTCTCCCGGACCCTGACCGCGGCCCCAGCCCCGGCCTCTCGCGGCTCTATCAGGGGGCACAATATCTGATCGTCGGATCCAGGGGTGGATGTCCTCACCATCTATGAGAGAATAGAAAGACATAGATTTAGAAATCTAAAGTCAAGAAATTCGCATGATAAGGGATCGAATAAGTGAAGTTTCCTAACAGTTCCATTGCCTCTCGAAGATAAATATAAAAGTTTCTGTACCGATCCGTGAGATTCTACTATTCCTGCTTTTGACACGTAAAACCTATGTACCTAGGACTCTGATACCAACTTGTCACTGACCAAAGTTTCCTCTGTAGGATGTCGTGATGGAACGTAGTCTCTAAGAGTAGGTAAGCCTGATATTCAGGCAGAATTTAACTGAGAAAATGATAAAAACTTTCAAATTACTCAACAACTAACATAAAAGAACTCTGCAACTCAACAGAATAAAACTCCCAATATCGGGTGATACCAAGTCCCAAGCTCTACAACAGTATACTAAATATCCCCATACAACATTATCTATAAAAGGGAAAATGAAATAGAACTAGGTAGAGGGTGACTCCGAGGCCCGCAGACGCCGGCAGGTATACCTTGAAGTCTCCATATCTAAACTCTACTCTCTGGTGCCTAGGCTGGTAAGGCTACCTGGATCTGCATAAAAGGATGTGCAAAAGTGTAGAATGAGTAGACTACAACGGCACCCAATAAGTGCTAACCTCGGTAGAGTAGTGATGAGGTCAGGTCAATAGCCTACAAGAATAAATAAGAAAATTGAACAGGTATATGATAGTGTGATATTGATAAACAACAAAAATGAAACAATGAAGAAAATATGCCAAGAATAGATACACTGAATTAAGGCAATTAAGGCATCACGAAAGTAAACAATGAATAATGTGACAAGGAAACAAAGCAACAAACACACAAGTGATATAATTGAATAGTATTAGCAAGCATCACTACCGAGGTACTGCCTCGCAGTCTCATATCACAAAACAAATCCTAATCATTCCTTATATCACGCGGGAGCCTTGCATTTAGTTTTTGAAAATCATTTTTCGAAATAGCTTCCCGTGTTTTTGGCCCACCTTATCTGCTGCCGAAGCGTGGCTTCTAAAAGTTCCTCTACTACTCAACAAGCTTTATCAAGACCACCTTGTCTCTACCATATGCATGGCCGACCAAATCCTTCATCCACCGCCGTGCGTGTCAATATCACAACATATAACTTTCTGGTCGGACACCACTATGTCCACCAGAATCTCGAGGTCTCTTGGCCTCCCTGTCATGTCTCCTGGCCTTGCAAACAAACCCTCCAATCTCCATGTGGTTTCTACCACCTGCTGGTATGGAGTATCAGTCTCCAACTATCGAGCCATGCTGAATCTAATACCATAGTTGAGCCTCTTGATAAAGCGACGGACTCGATCTCTAATTGTGTAAACCAAGGCAGGTGCATATGTGGACAACTCACTAAACTTCAGAACATACTCTGATACGATCATAGAACCCTGGCACAACAACTTCTCAAACTGCTCGCGCCATGTATCCCAAAGGCTTCGGGGAACAAAATCTCAATAACATCTCTAAAAGTTGAGCCCATGTGAGTGAAGCTGCCTCAGTTGGGCTAGCCTCCTCCCAAGCCCGCCAAGACTAGTACGCTAGTCTCGATAGCTAGGAAGAAGTGAAAGAACCCCCGCTCGTCTTCACCATACCCATGTTATGGAGAATACTGTTGCACTTTTCCAGAAAAGCCTTGTGCGTCCTCTGCAGCTAGGCCACTGAAAGAAGAAGGATGGTATTTTTTGTACCACTCGAGACACTGAGCTTCCTCCCTCTAACCCGAGAGTTCGAGTGCCCTAAGCACTCGGCTCGAACTGAGGGCAACCGGCTGCACTTGTGTAACTTTATGCGGGACCTGCTCAAACATGGAAATCGCTGCTACTGGGTACGGGCCGCTGGGGGTTCGCGCTCCTGCCCTAGCCTCGAGATGTTGCCGTTGCAGGTGGAATCAACCCCGCACTGAGCTGGTACAAAATGTGCTCAGGAATTGGACGAGCGTCTCTTCGAAGGTGCGGGGGTAGCAGCAAGCGCCACGAGTGCCTGTCCCTCCCAAGCTGAAGCTGCCGGTGGCTCTCCTCTTGTCGTAGCTCGTGCGGCTGCTCTATGGCTACACTACATGCACCTCCTGCTTGTCCTCTCAGGAACGACATGGCCAGCCCCGACCTCGCGGCGGCTCGGTCAGGGGCACAATATCCAATCGTCGGATCCAGCGGTGGATGTCCTCACCATCTATGAGAGAATGAAAGACAGAGGTTTAGGATTGTAAGGTCAAGAAATTCGCGATAAGGGATCAAGTGAAGTTTCCTAACAGTTCCATAACCTCTCAAAGATAAATACAAAAGTTTCTGTACCGATCCGTGAGATTCTACTCTTCCTGCTTTTGACACGTAAAACCTATGTGCCTAGGGCTTTGATACCAACTTGTCACTGACCAAATTTTCCTCTGTAGGATGTCGTGATGGAACCTACTCTCTAAGAGTAGGTAAGCCTAACATTCAGGCAGAATTTAACTGAGAAAATGATAAAAACTTTCTAATAACTCAACAACTAACATAAAAAAACTCTGCAACTCAACGGAATAAAACTCCCAACATCGGGTGATACCAAGTCCCAAGCTCTACAACACTATACTAAATATCCACATACAACATTATCTATAAAAAGGGAAAATGAAATAGAACTAGGTAGAGGGTGACTCCGAGGCCCGCAGACGCCGGCAGGTATACCTTGAAGTCTCCATATCTAAACTCTACTCACCGGTGCCTAGGATGGTAAGGCTACCTGGATCTGCATAAAAGGATGTGCAAAAGTGTAGAATGAGTAGACTACAATAAGTGCTAACCTCGGTAGAGTAGTGATGAGGTCAGGTCAATACCCTACTAGAATAAATAAGAAAATTGAACAGGTATATGATAGTGTGATAATGATAAACAACAAAAATGAAACAATGAAGAAAATATACCAAGAATAGATACACTGAATTAAGGCAATTAAGGCATCACGAAAGTAAACAATGAATAATATGACAAGGAAACAAAGCAACAAACACGCAAGTGATATAATTGAACGGTATTAGCAAGCATCACTACCGAGGTACTGCCTCACAGTCTCATATCACAAAACAAATCATAATCATTCCTTATATCACCGCGGGAGCCTTGCATTTAGTTTTGAAAATCATTTTTTCAAAATAGCTTCCCGTGTTTTAGCCCACCTTATCACACCGCGTGGCTTAAAGAAGTTCCTCTACTACCAACAAGCATATCAAGACCACCTTATCTCACCACATGCATTTCGACCCCAATCCTTAATCCACCACATGCGTATCAATATCACAACATATAACTTTCTGGTGGACACCACTATATCCACCAGAATCTCGAGGACTCTTGGCCTCCCTGTCATGTCTCCTGGCCTTGCAAACCCTCCAATCTCCATGTGATTTCTACCACCTGCTGGTATGGAGTATCAGTCTCCAACTATCGAGCCATGCTGAATCTAATACCATAGTTGAGCCTCTTGATAAATCGACGGACTCGATCTCTAATTGTGTAAAGCAGGTGCATATCTGGACAACTCACTAAACTTCAGAACATACTCTGATACGATCATAGAACCCCTGGCACAACTGCTCAAACTGCTCAAGCCATGTATCCCAAAGGCTTCGGGGAACAAAATCTCAATAACATCTCTAAAAATTGAGCCCATATGAGTGAAGCTGCCTCGGTTGGGCTAGCCTCCTCCCAAGCCTGCCAAGACTAGTATGCTAGTCCCGATAGCTAGAAATAAGTGAAAGAACCCCTGCTCGTCTTCACTATACCCATGATATGGAGAATACAGTGGCACTTTTCCAGAAAGCCTTATGCGTCCTCTGTAGCTAGGCCACTGAAAGAAGGAGGATGGTATTTTTGTACCACTCGAGCCTGAGCTACTCCTCCTTAGAAGTTGATGCCCTAACCTCGGCCTGAACTAGGACAACCAGCTGCACTTGTATAACCTATGGGACCTGCTCAACATGGAATCACTGCTCTGGGGTACGGGCCTCTGGAGTTTGCGCTCCTACCCTAGCCTGAGATGTTGCCGTTGCAAGTGGAATCAACCCCGCCTGAGCTAGATTACCAAATATGCTCAAGAATTGGGCGAGCGTCTCTTGAAGTGCAGGGGTAGCAACAAGCACCACAAGTGCTTCCTCCCAACTGAAGCTACCGGTGGCTCCTCTGTCGTAGCTCGTGCAGCTGCTCTGGCTACACTACATGCCCCTCCTTGTCCTCTCCCGGACCCTGACCGCGGCCCCAGCCCCGGCCTCTCGCGGCTCTATCAGGGGGCACAATATCTGATCGTCGGATCTAGCGGTGGATGTCCTCACCATCTATGAGAGAATAGAAAGACATAGATTTAGAAATCTAAAGTCAAGAAATTCGCATGATAAGGGATCAAATAAGTAAAGTTCCTAAAAGTTCCATAGCCTCTCGAAGATAAATACAAAAGTTTCTGTACCGATCCGTGAGATTCTACTATTCCTGCTTTTGACACATAAAACCTATGTACCTAGGACTTTGATACCAACTTGTCACTGTCAAAATTTTCCTCTATAGGATGTCGTGATAGAACCTAGTCTCTAAGAGTAGGTAAGCCTAACATTCATGCAGAATTTAACTGAGAAAATGATAAAAACTTTCAAATAACTCAACAACTAACATAAAAGAACTCTGCAACTCAACAGAATAAAACTCCCAACATCCAGTGATACCAAGTCCCAAGCTCTACAACAGTATACTAAATATCCCCATACAACATTATCTATAAAAAGGGAAAATGAAATAGAACTAGGTAGAGGGTGACTCCG